>NW_003298755.1:138292-216936 GCF_000151645.1 Tuber melanosporum
GATAAGATCGGGGCGGTGCCTGGTGGCATGCCTACTGCGTACCGGTCCGGTCCTCGATCTACGTTCTTTTGAAGAAATACTTTAAAGGAACCGACTACTACATCGACCTTGTCGAGCTTTTCCATGATGTGAGCAACCATTCCGCCGCTTTTTGATTCTGGGCAGCGCTAAGACTTTCTAGGTCACCTGGAAAACCGAACTTGGTCAGCTTGTGGACCTTCTTACATCCCCCGAAGGTAGTATTGACTTGAATCGCTTTAACTACGACAAGTACTACTTCATCGTTCGCTACAAGACCGCTTTCTACTCCTTTTACCTCCCAGTTGCTCTTGCCATGCACCAAGCCGGGATTGCCACGCCAGACAACCTGACTCGTGCTCGCGATGTTCTTATACCCCTCGGTGAATACTTCCAGGTTCAGGATGACTATCTTGATTGTTACGGTAACCCTGATTACATTGGTAAGATCGGCACTGATATCATGGATAACAAGTGTGGATGGTTGGTAAACAAGGCGCTTGAAATTGTGACTCCTGAACAGAGGAAACTTTTGGAGGACAACTATGGTCAGAAGAATGCGGCTGCGGAAAAGAAGGTCAAGGACCTTTATCTTGAGTTGAAGCTTGAAGATCATTATAGGAGTTACGAAGCAGAGAGTATCGCAATGGTTAAGGGGTTGATTGACAATGTGGACGAATCTCAGGGGTTGAAGAGGTCTGTGCTTGAAGGTTTCCTCAACAAGATTGCTGGAAGAGATAAATAGACTGTTTTGTAGTTCTGGGTGGATTGGTTAGAAGGTTGAGATATAGAAAGCTATTGACCTTGCTTGCTATCCCTTGCTCGGGCTCGGGGATATATATAGATATCTTTCTTAACCTCTTTATACGGTGCTACATTTTGTTGGATAGAAGTTTTGTAGTGCAAGAATTACAGGGGTTTAACCAATAAAACCTAACCCAATCGATAGGCGCTGGGTATGCCTACTGCTCGAGCCACCGGTAGTTATAATACAAAGTAAGCCAATGCAGCGATGTCGGCAGGGGCACACTAGTACTACCGGTAGTCGTGGGTGGTAAATACCGGCCGTTGGTCATAGTGCCTGCCAGTGATAACAGGTGAATGCGTAGAATCTACGGGGGGAACTGCTATGATATCATACCAAACGTCGGTATGTATTCTTGGAAACCTACGAATACCTACACAGACATACTCGCGGTAGGGGTAAAGTATTGTGGTATGCAGGGGGGGACAAATGTCTGCGAAAAATAATAAGTTCCAATTTATCCGCCTGGCTATTATTATACCAAGGTTGTGTTATTTTCATTTTTAGGTTTGGACTTATGGATGAAGGAAGGTTTGTTGTTTGTTCCAATACTTCACCCCTATGATATAGGTATGATATCATACTACGAGTAATCGCAGAGCACCCTTTACCCCACAAAACTTGATAGCAAAATGACGCTTAGCCAATATTCCTCTAGCTTACCAGTGGCTTGTCTCATGGGAATATTCCCTTCCTGAATGCCCCATGTTGACTCGAGAATGGATTTGTGGAGACTTCTACTGGGAGAGAGGCTCAAGAACTCGATTTTTTTATCAAGCAGACCCACTATTTATATAGCGAAATAGCAACATACCATAGCAGAAAGGCTTAAACCACGCAGAACGGAACGGAAGATTGAGAGAAAACCGAATTGCGTATCCTATCGGCTGATCGAAGAATGACAAAGAGGGGAAAGGGTGTGCGGGTAAGTCGAACTTGGACAAGAGACGCAGAAAGTATTATTTCGACACCGTCCTCTGATTGTTCACGAGTGATAGTTTATGCAAACGATCTATCCGGCTTGAACTCGCGATCTGTAAGCTATTGAAGATTAACGCTAAGTTACACACTAGCGAAACTTTAATAGGATTTTTCTCTCTCCTCATTTAGTAGCTGATCGAAGATGCCTTTGACTTTTTTTTCTTTTTCGAGCTACTCGAATAGAACGTATGTAGTAACAGTGACAGAGTGAACTGACCGAAGGTGGGTGACTGGGAAGCGCTATTGGTGTTACAGTAGAGTGTTGCTGAGGGTTTTGATTGAATGAAAATTTAACTAGTAAGCTCTGGGCATAGGGGGGAGCATGTCCGTCGGGAGCGCTTGTAAAAGATGCGCGATCAGATTCTTTTTTTAATAAAACAAAGAGCTCAATCAGTTCGCTGACGGTCCCACTTTTTAGTCAGTCCCATAGTATGATACTATATCTTGCTTTGGTAGATTGAAAATACTGTAGGTGGAAAGGTCCCATTTTTGAGACGAAAGTTATGGCTAACTTAACCTACTCTTTATTCCGCTGAAATTGTACTAGTTTTGACTAATTTTTGAATGCTATAAATCAGCGCTCCTCACAAACTGAAAAGATGCCGAGCCCGACTCGAGCCGACTTATTATTCCCTGAGCCGAGCCAGCTTGAGTATTTGCAAAGTTTTTCTTTTTCTTTTTTCATTTTCTCAATGTTTCTTTTCAAATCTCGCAGGGGGTAGTAAGATGGAAGGAGACGGGTCCAACCTTAGTATGATACTGAAAAAGTTGGCCGGGATTACGAGAAACTCGAGGATTGGGAAATTAAATTAGATGTGTAGGAGAAGAAATAGAAAGTTGAGGTCAATTGAGGAAGAAAAAAAATCATCCACGAAAATATGATACAGCCCACATTGATTTCTTGTTTCCCTCCTTTGTATTCTCCGCCTCGAATTTCATTTTCTCCCCTCAGGTCTACCGTATAGCCCTACCTTCAAACTTGCGAATCGAGTTATATCCTGTCTCTACTAAGGGCTTGTTTGGATGCAATAGCTCCGTTCCGTTGTCCTATATAAACACCACTCTTTTTGGCCTTTGTTCAACACTGACGAATTCCCGGTGACTTGAAGGGTTTTTTCAGTACCCTTAAAGTAGAAAGTACTTCCAGCACCTGAAGTATCAGAAGAGCTGATCTCGGGAGCACTCTGGGAAACACTGGCACACTGGCACTTTTCTGTCTTTGAGCGCTTCTCGCTAAGACCCTGTAGCCAATCCTTCATTGTACCAATAAGAGCCCGACTTGCTAAGATCTCCAGGCTGATAACTAGTAGGTGTGAAAGTACTGAGAAGTGAAGGAGTGGGTGGAGTTGAGATAAACGAATCTCTTGACTCCAATAGCCTGGGATCAATTTGACACTGAGAGGCGCTTGCCTCGTCTGTATGAGCCTGTGGCTATGGGAAATGGTCGCAAAACGGAACGGAACCATACCAACCAAACAGGTCCTAACAAATCCAGGCTCGAGGAGCTCTAGCCCATTCTATCACGAGCCAAGCCGGCTCGTGTCACAGACTAATATGGCTGTTATCATTCTCTTCTTTTACTTCCTTCTATATCTCCCCTAGTCTTAATCGTAAACGTTTTGTATGCCGGTGTTGGTTCTAGAGGGGACTTCTCCTCGAGTGTCGAGGTGTCAAAAATGGTATAAAGAGCTTTTCTTGACCAATATTACTGCTTAATTGGATTTATTTTTGTGATATGAGAAATTCTTTATACCTATAGTCCTACTCTGAGAGTGGGATGGTATCATACCATTAATTATAGGCAGTGGACTGCGGTTTATCGTGTATCGCTCGGGAGGGTTTAGTCAGATGCTGGTCGTTGAGCGTTCTCGTTATTGATATGATAGGGAGTTGGCCTATTTGGTACCGGTATTACCTACCACTTCCTTGAGTATATACAAGCACTATGGGTTGCGCTTCAGATTTCATCTTAACTCCTGTGACTAATAATCAAAATTCTTATAATACTTGTAATAGATCTAGGGAGGGGTGGTTGTAGAATAAGGTCATTTCAGCATCTCCTCTACCCTAAGTACTTGGAGTTAACTGTACAAATTAACCCTCGAAATGCCAGTCCCCACACGGCAACTATGTAGCTGGGGGCATGGCAGCTCCGTGTCACCACCACCACCCACTCATCCACACCCTCGCTCCTCATTCGCTCCTTCTCATTATTTATTCACTCTCCCCCATTCTTCATCTACTCCCTCCTATCCTTCATCTGCACCACCTTTCTTTATCCCCACCAACTGCTGCAGCGAACTGCCTTACTAAAATTTTGTGCAATAGTATCAGATCAGGCATCTTATTCTTACCTATATAGCCCATAGCTCGCAGCCACTTGAGGAGAAAAAAATTACTATGGACGACCGGCCCACAGACTTGTATGAGGGACAACTTATAAACAGGTCCCTGAACCAGAGCCCTGTGTTTACGAATGGGGGTGAAGGAGTTACCCACGACAATCTTGAATTAGTTATGGATAATTCAGATAACTGGTCTGTTCTGACACCGGGTGAGAAAAAAATAACAATTTAAGCAATTTAAAAAGGAATATTACTCTAATCATATAATCTAAACTCAGATCATTTCCGACAGGCAGCATCTCAAGCACGTGATCCGCATGCTTCTATGGATTTGGGCAGAGGGAATGCAAGTACTGCTGGGTCTTCATGCTTAGGAGGACACTCAGACGTTATACCTCACAACCAATATCCCCCTTTGTCGCCACAAGCTCATACAGGTGGGGTAAGCACCTCTCAGTGTCAAATTGATCCCAGGCTATTGGAGTCAAGAGATTCGTTTATCTCAACTCCACCCACTCCTTCACTTCTCAGCACTCTCACACCTACTAGTTATCAGCCTGGAGATCTTAGCAAGTCGGGCTCTTATTGGTACAATCAGGGATTAGCTGCGGGGGCCTTGGCGAGAAGCTCTCAAAAACAGCAAAGTGCTAGTGTTTCCCAGAGTGCTCCCGAGATTGGCTCTTCTGATACTTCAGGTGATGGAAGTACTTTCTACTTGAAGGATCCTGAAAAAACCCTTCAAGTTACTGGGAATTCGTCAGTGTTGAACAAAGGCCAAAAAGAGTGGCGCTTTGTTAATAAGGGTCCTGCGGATTTTGAGGTCCCTGGAAGGCGTCAACAATCTCCCACTCCAGCGGCCGCTTTTTCCTCCATTACTGGCCTTCTATCGCAATATAAACCTTATCCTTTTAATGGACCTCCAAATATCAGTCAATTGCTTGAAGTTGCAGGAAAGCACCTGCCTAAGGTACCAGCATCTTCTGGGCAACCACTGAATACAGCTGGCCATTTTTGGAGCTCTCCTGAAGGTCAAATAACTCAAGAGGACAGAAGGGCAATATACGAAACACCAGCGCCCAAATACAATCAAGGTTTTATTAGAATTCCGCGGGAGCATGAGGTAACGCTTCCGAATACCCAATCAGCTTCCCTGCCACTGGCACCCGGTGATTTCTCCCAAACTCCAGCCTACTGCCAATCCTCTTATAGCAGTCCACCTCAAGCAAATCCACTTATTCCTGACAGAGCTATTGGCGGCCAAGCTCAAGTACTCGGTAACCGCACAACTGATCGGTTGCGACTGAATACTGCTCCTGCTTATACTAGTACTGTTGGGACTGCACCTCAGGGCGCAACTACTATACGTCCGAGTACTGGTTTTAGTAGTAACAATAGCAATAGGATGGCTGATGTATTCACCCAGCAAAAGCTACCAATTGCAACACCTGCAGCCACTGAAAATAGCTCTATAACCGCTGCTCTACCTTTGTCGTCGATCCAGCGTGATACTAACACCAATCGCATACATGAGCCAACCTCGTGTATAAATTTCACCGCAAACAAGTTCGGCGTCACGGAGGGCAGTCCGAAGGTTCCGACAGGTGCTCAAAACCAAAATCGTCAACCATATAAACCTGCCTTTTCACAAACTCCTTACCCAACAGAGCTCCTTCAACGCAACCGGTATGTTCCAGAGGAGGTCCTGGCCATGACCCCTCGGTTTAATCCTTCCCCACTTTCCTCCAAGCAGCAGCAGGGTCCGGTAAGCGTTGGCAACAATCAAGCTCGAGTTTCTGAAGTACTCGAGGTCAATTCAGTGCAAGCCGTAACCACAGCCCTAGTTACAACTGGCACTGGACGCTCTGTTTCGGGGTCTGGATCTGGTAAGAGGAGGCGTGTAAGCCATGATTCCAATAGCTCATCTAGCCCACCTGCTGCCAAAAGGGCTCAACTCATGTCCCGGGATACTCGGGCTGAAACTTTAAGAATTGTCGCTCCGGTGTCGGTTGACTCCTACCCTATAAGCAACTCAGATAGTTCAGAGCGAGGCGCATCTGCATTAATTGAGGAAAGCACAGATAATCTGAACTCCTATTCCTCTATGGAATCAGAAAATGTGCAACCACCACCACAACCCCAGCCTGTCAGTAAGGCTTCCATGCCAGCTAGGCCTCCTCCCGCGCAGAATGTAGCGCCCTTTAAAGCACCGGTCCCGCTACCACCGCACCACCGCACCGACCCAGTCCTCCTCGCCAGGAACCTCAACATCCTCTCCAGACTCGCGTCCGTCCAAGATAGGATCCTCAAAAAGTTCGACCAGTACCAGCAAAAGTATGGCATGAGCCTATACGCGTTCTACATGTGTGGCGGCCAATCCCCCTCACTTATCCCGGATCTCAAAACCCTGGTTACGGAGCAGGACAATGCTGACATGCAACTTCAAGGCAAGTCCTTACTCGACGTTACCCATACCATGTCCGGAACCCTTTTGAAAGCGATCATGAATATGACGCCGGCGCAGGCGGAACCGCACTTCAAAGCGCTTATGTACTTTTGCAACTTTGCTCGTCCGGGAAAGCCGCTTATGGGTGTCGAGATGGTCGTTAATACCAGGTTGTTGGCAAGTCTACTTCTGGATGAGAAAGATGGTCTGGAAGCAGTTGAGAAGGCGAAGGCTGGTACTACAGCTGCTGATGCGGTCGCGCTTGATTAATGGAACCTTCTGGTTTGTGCTGTTCTCTCTTTTTTTACCCTAATACTTGTCAGTGCTAACAGTAACAGAATTTATCACGACAGTTCAGTACTATTAACCATTCTCAGAAAACATACCTAACCAAAAACAGTCATACCAAAAAAAATCACTTAAAAATAAAAGTTGGTCGGGGGGGTGGAAAAACCCCGGTGGAGTGAGAGTCTACTTTCAGCTTTTCTCTTCCCCCTTTTCTATCATGTACTATGGGGCAAGAAATTACTATTCTGCAAATAACGGAACGGGGCTCAATAAAACTTGTTCGAGTAATTGATCAGCCACATCATGTACAATTAATTAAATTTTCTCCAACTTCAAACAAATCTCCCCTTCGAGTAGCAGGCAGCGATGAAGTGATTCCTAATCATAATAGATCACTCGACAGGTTTTGGCTCCTCATTGCGTGTTCTCCAAATATATGGAAAGGTGTTTGATAACCTCGAGCAAGCAGATCGCCACTTGTGGCTTAAGGCTTAACGTATTATGCGAAATAGAGCACATTCGGAGCGAATTGTATTTCCTGCAGCAAGAAGAATAGTAGTGGAGTTTGACCATAATTGTTCTGTAAGTAATTCATTTGGCGAAGGGGGATGGACGGTGGACAACAGATTATTTATCTATCTATTTATTTATTTTTTGAAGGCCTGTGCGAGCTGCTCCAGACTCTCCTCTTTTCCTCCCTTATTACCGGCAGGCAAATACCAATAAAGGAGGTAAATCCACCAGTCCCAATCAGGACTCGACAGACAGACAGACGAGGAAGGTCGACCAAGCATCTCAAAGCTGCACAAAGAGACCCTCGAACCAACATTTCCTTTGTCGTCTGCTCGAGAAGTACAAGCTATGATTTTTATCCTTGTATTATATCCCCCCTCATCTCCTCTTTCCCGTGTTCGTCGTGCGGATCGGCGCTCTCTCATTGTCTATCATGAGATCGGTTTGTGAATATACTGCCGCCAGAGGTGAGTCTCATGTCCCTAGCGTGTTGGGACAGCAACTCCTATTAGGCCTCTGTTAGTTCTTATAGAATGGCCAGGTCTGGAAAGGGGTGGAGGGTGGGTCGAAAATTTCCATATTATTACCTCGTCTGCGAGTCGCGCTTAGCGACTAAGTTATGCGACAACGTCTATTATATTTTTCTAACACAAGTGCCAATAGTAAGTATTCGGTGTGATGTAGGAAAATTTCGCAATCGTCGCTGCTATCGGCCTCTAAGTTAGTACTTTCAGGACTCAGTTTCGAGAATATCAAGTTAGCTAGAGTATTAACTCGAGTAAGAGAAACGAGTGCCAGTAGGTTAATTTAAGGTGAAACATCACCCCATTGATGTCGCAATAGCACACATGGTCTGTGAAATATCAAATAAAATATGAGAAGATATTTGAAATTAGAAAACAGATATAAAATAGTTAAAAGAAAGAAAGAAGAAAACTATTTGTTCTCGGCTGGCTTGGTGCCCGGTTCCCCGGCCTCGTCGGGTCCGAACTTGTGGAGCTGTTGCCTGAATGGTCCTGCCTCATAGGAACGGTCTTTATTATCATCGCCCCCTTCTGAAGTCAATGATTCTAAATCATCCTCTCCTGTAGGCAAATAGAACATAGGCTGCTCTAGTCCATCAACTATTCAATCCTGTAAGTCTTCAGTAAGGGTATATATATCTGTATCCTTAAATGACATTTCAGAGTCTCAACTACTATCTATTGGCAAGGAAAGGCCAATTGCACAAAAAGATTGTATAATAACCTCTTGCCTCATTAGGGAAAACTACTCTCATGCTTTGCCAATAGTCCAGGTTATTATCACTCGGCATTATCTAATTTTTCTCTCTCCTGGCTAGTCTTTCTCCAGCAAGGCCTCTAGCTCAATTTCTTTTTTATCAGCCATCTCCTGTATATTGTTTTTTTTTTTTTTTTTTTTTCTTAGTTAACATAAAATTTAAAGTAAATAAAAATATTAAATATTAAATAAAGAAAAAAAAGTAAAGTTAAATTACCTTCAAAATGTCTTTAAATGGATGATTAATTGATATATCAAGTGGCTGTACTATACTATTACAGCCAGCTAGTATAACTAATAATAATACAAGAGAATGTACTTTAAGCATATCTAATACATATTCGGTTTTATGTCTACCAAAGATATTTAGAGCAAGCAGTCCCAGCTTCCCATCTAGAGCTGATACTAGCTGTCCCCTTATCTACTCTTTAATATTTTGAGAATTAGCATATACTATTAGGTTAAATTTTACTTTAACCTATTGGTCATATAGTGTAAAGAGACTCCATAAAGTACAATTACAGTTAGCCAAACCTATGCTCATACCAGAGTCAATAGACTACTGCAGTAGGAATGATGGTAGATCAGAGTCTACTGAGTAGAGGTACTATTGGTTAGGTATCTCAGTTGGACATGCTATGTCATACTAAGAAGTACATAGGTACTAGTAAGAAGCAGTGGTTATCCTACTAGATAGGGTAACCCAAGTAGTCAATTTGGAAGTTATCCTAAATTGCGCAATGAGTAAGTCCAGGTAGAGTTACGCAACTCTGTAGGATAACTCAGAGTACTGTTACCCTACCTTTGGACTAGAGTTACCCTGCCTTGGACCATGGGTCATCCTGCTATGGAGCCAAGCTACCCTACCTCAAAAGTAACTTATTATGCAGGACTTTGGGAAAAGTTTCTAGATTATTTGTCTCTCAAAACTCTATAGAGTGTTAGAATCTCATGCTGTGTAGATCACTACTACTGTTTGTATTGGGAATACCAGAATCTGATACCTAGGAATCACCCTAAGTTAGGTAACCCCACTCGGAATCAGAATTCTTGGTCTCCAACACTCCCCTCCAACCCCCTCATGGGGCCTGCACATCTTCATACGTATCAATCTCAATTGCGTCCTGTAACTATAATGTTACAGAATTGAAAGTATAAGGATAACACCATATACATCACTGCTGTCTATCCAACCGGATCCTGTTTGCTGGATATATGCGAGAAGACCCTCGGTTTGGTCTGAAAAGTAGAATGGAGTATATCCATCAACTACTCAGAGAGTTACTAGGCTTCAAAAATGTGATATGCGTGGTAGGAGCAGTAAGTAACAGGACATTTTCATAGAAAGAGATGGTATCAAATGGTAAAGGATTTCAACAAGAATCCAATACATTCGCACCTGCCCTATAATAATCAGAAGAGTCTAGAAATCTGTGGCATACTACCACAGAAGCTATTAGGCTCCACAGAGTGTTAAAACTGGGTCCAGAAATATGCCGTGGTTGCAGGAATAATTCTCAATACTAGAATGGTGATTGAAACCCTAGCACCAAGAGTAATTAAGAGTGGCTGATGGAGGGATTATCTATCAATCTGGTAGAATAGCTTCTGCAAATTAGTAGGAAGTATTCCAGAAGATATCTGTTCCTTGGATATGGAGTTATGGAGGTTTGAAGTTAGTTGATCTAAGAAGTTTGCACTTATGATTACCTTCGCAGATATAACCCACAGTTGAAACTGATTATTTTATCAATAATGGAGACAATTGGGGCCAATTCAGTTTGACTTAAGAACTAAGCCATAAGTCTAAAAACTCTGACAATCAGATAATTACTATTAGGAATAGCATGATTCCTAGTTAGCTATATTGCAATTACCGAAGAGGTTGTGGTGATTTTCAGGGTCTTTGGGTGTTCGCACCTTGAAGAATACCCAATGTTGTGAGTTATAATCAGAAGAGATACATAGTTGTATAATAGATAGTTGTAGTCAGTGAACACTTAAACATGGAATATAAATATCGAAGTACCTCCCAAGCTTTTAGACATTATCAAGCAATAAAGAAGAGACCTTAACAATATAATATTGTCTTCACAATTCTACTCTAATTGACCTACTTTACTTTACTCCTAGTAGTCATAAAGAGACAAGTGTAATCTGAGCTTTCTTAGACAATCTCTGTCTACAGAAAACAAATCTTGGTTGGCCTAGACAATTTTAAAGTCTATCAGGTTGTTCCGCCTAGTAGTATATTATTAGATCTCCTTGTTACCAAGGCTCTCTACCTATCTACCTACATCCTGCCACGCACAACATGGCAAGGACACCAAGTATTCTGCAGTATATCTTACTCAAACAAAAACTTACAAATATCCGGACTTCCTAGTCCACCTACAAGAAAAAAAAGCTCGCAAATGAGTAAAGAAGAGAAAGTAACCTCCTAAACAAATTACTTTAGGAGAACCAATAGATACTTTAAGAGATGATCACTCTACATCTTTCAGTCATTTGTCCTCTCTCCCTCCGGCTCTCCAGAAACCTATCAGAGGACTCATAGGCAAAGCTCGTAGTGTTCCTCTGTCCTCAAGAGCCCCCTCTCCCATTTCACCATCTACCATACCATATCCGAATACCCATGCAGCGGATCTTGCAAGACTTGCTACTAGGGTAGGAATTGTTATAAGTCAAATCTGGTAGGATATCTCAACCAGTATTGCTACTGCCAATATTCTCTTTAATACTCTATGTTAGGAATACAAGGATCTAATACCTAGGAACCACCCTAAGTAACGTAGCCCATCTCTCTGAATCGGAATCCATGATTTCCAACACCCCCATCCTGTCCCCTGATAGGGCCTACACATCACCATACAAATCAACCTCAGTTGCATGCTGTGACTATAATGCCACAGAATTGAATTTGTAAGAATAATACCGTATACATTACAGCTATCAATCCAATCAGATTCTGCTTGCAGGATAAATAACAGGAGACCTTCGGCTTGGCCTGAGAAGTGGAATGGAGTGAATCCGCCAACTGTCCAGGAGGTTACCAGGCTTCAAAGATGTGACATCTTTGGCATGGGCTATAAGTAACAGGACGTTTTCACACAAGGAGATGGTATCAAATGATAAAGGATTTCAACAAGAGACCAATACATTCGTACCCACTCTGCAATAACTAGAAGAGTCTAGAATTCTGAGAGACACTACTATAGAAGTCAATGAGCTTCATAGAGTGTTATAACCAGGTTTTGGAAAACATTGTAGCTGCAGGAATGACTCTCAATACTAGAATAGCGATTGGAACCCTGTTACCCAGAGTAATCAAAGGTTGCCCACCGAGGAATTATCTGTCAATCCGATGGAATAGCTTCCTGCAAATTAGTAGGAAGTCCTCCAGAAGATATCTGTCAGTTGGGTAGAGAGTTATGAAGGTTTGAAGTTAGGCGACCTTGAAAAGTTGCAACTACAACTACCTTTACAGATACAATCCGCAGATGAAACTGATCATTTCATCAATGACGGAGACAATTAGGGCCAACTTAGTTCAACTTGAGAACTAGGCCATAAGTCTAAAGACTCTGATAATCAGATAATTACTATTAGAAACAACATAGTTCTAAGTTAGTTATATTGTAATTACCGAAGAGGATGTGGTGATTTTCAGGGTTTCCAGGTATTCATACCTTAGAAGAATACCTGACTTTACAATTTATAGTCAGAGAAGTACTTAGTTGTATAATAGATAGATGTAGTCTGTGAACACTCAGACACAGAATATAAATATCGAAGTACCTTCTAAGCTTTGAGACATCATCAAGTAATGGAGAAGAGACCTTAACAATATAATATTGTCTTCATGATTCTATTTTACTTGACTTACTTTACTTTACTCTTAGTAGTCATACATGAAACAAGTGCAATTTGAGCCTTCCTAGACAATTTCCGTCTACAGAAATGAATCTTAGTTGGCCTAAACAACTCTGAAGTCTATTAGGTTGTCTCTGCCTAACACTCTATCAGCCGACTCACAGGCCAATACATGAGGGCAGATAGAAGTCTAGCAACGACTACTGGAAGAATAAGACATACATGACAGTGACATTACCATTATGTTATATCAGTATACAGTGGTGGAAGTAAACGTCTAAGAGATCCAAGAAAGAATCAACATGGAAATAGCTGCTAAACTAGCAGTACAAGATGTACGACAAGAGCATCATGAGGGGGTAACTACCCAACTGCAGCGATAAGCTCTCAAACAAGATCTCATCCTGGTACAAGTCTTTCAGCAATTCTGGGTACATCAGATCTAACAAAACTACGCATTACAAACATTGATATCTAATTTGGCTACCAATCAAGAACAGGAAGCAGAATCCTATGATGACTTTACCTGTACTATTCAAAGGGATCAATACTGAGTCTCCAATCTCTTGGCCATAATACTGGACAAAGTTAAAGTACTAGATAGTGGACAACCAAGTGGTTGACATACTATATTGGAGTCAGTCACAGAAGAATGGAAAGATATTGCAGAAAGAGAAGAACCCGAAGAGGCCCCTACCCAAAATAAGGGAAAACAAAGGGAAGGAGAACCCCCAACCCCAATAATACCAGGTGGCGACCCGGATAATGTGAGTGATGATGCAGATGGTGAAGAAAATAGAGCAAAGCTTGGAGAAGTACCATCTGGATTTAAACAGAGACTAACCCTTAAGTAACATAGAACAGCCGATGTGCTCATAGAAGCATTGGCTTAAACTGTTAAGTGGCCGGCAGACCTGTCTCCATTTTTCGAAGTAAAGACCTGTCAATACATCTACTATTAGTTAACCCAATGTGTGGATTACTTCGAATGCAATCCCAGAATTTGGCATGATGATAGAGAACGTACCATCTATGTCCTAGGAAAGATAAAAGGGAATCAGGTCAGTCTGATAGTAGTATAGTATTAGCATGCAATAGATGGCCTCCGTAGCGAGGAACAAGACTCAGAACTGTGCTCATAGACTCACTTTGAATACGAATTCACCCATCAGTATACTGCTCTTAAAGAGGGATGTAAAACTATAGGAGACATAGAATTAGTCAAGTATAAAAATAATATTCAGGCTTTTATTCCACCAGATTGACAAATATTTCCTTGGTCAGCAATCCTTGGTTGCTCTGGGTAACAGGATTTCAATCACTATTGTAGTATCGGAAGTTGTCCTCGTAACTACAATGTATTCCAAAACCTAGTTGCAACACTCCGTGAAGTCTAATGACTTCTATTGTAGTATTCCTCGGAGTTCTAGACTCTTCTAGATATTCCAGGATGGATGTGAATGTATTGGTCTCTTGCTGAAATCCTTTACCATTCAATATCATCTCTTTATGCAGAAATGTCCCATTACTTATTGCCTATGCCAAAGGTATTATATCTTTGAAGCCTAGTAACTTTCTGAGTAGTTGACAGATTTACTCTGTTTCACTTCTCAGATCTAGCTGAGGGTCCCCTCTCATATATCTCATGAACAGGATTTGGTTGGACAGACGGCGGTGACCTATAAGGTGTTATTCTGATGCCTTCAATTCTGTGGTATTATAGTCACAGGATGCAACTGAGATTGATATGTATAATGACATATGGGCCTGTAAGGGGGCTAGAGGAGGGTGTTGGAGACCAGAAATTCTGATTCCAGGTGAGGTTATCCTACTTAGGGTGACTCCTGGGTATCGGATCCTGGTATTCCTAACAGGTAGGACCCGAAACAGGAAATAGCCTTTTAGGAGCTTAAGAGAAGGTTCACTTCAGCCCCAATTTTATACCATTTCTTCCTAAAAAGAAAAACAGTAGTGGAAACGGATGCTAATGATTTTACTTCAGGTTGCATTCTTTCTCAGTTTGTGGAAAAAAGACTACATCCTGTAGCTTTCTACTCCTACAAACTAAATTCTGCAGAGCAAAATTTTGAGATTTACAATAAGGAGCTATTAGCGATATTGGAGGTATTCAAAGAATGGTACCAATACCTAGTTAGAACCAAAAACCCAATAACTGTATATACTGATTACCAAAATCTCCAATATTCCACACCTCGAAGGTCTGAAGTAGGCGCTAAATTCATTGGGGACAGAAGTTAGTTGATTATAATTTCAAGATTATTTACCACCTAGGTACAAGAGAAGGCAAATCTGACACATGTAGTCGATTGCTAGAGTACCATTCTGAGGAGAGAGCAGCACATTGTAAGCAAGCGATATTGAAGACAGAACATTTCCAAACCAGTAGTGTAATGAGAATTGAAGAAGAGGAAATTCAAGTATGTCTAATAGCAGGTGGCACAGCAGATAATATAAGCACAGATGACATACAGAAAACAGCAAATTGGAATGACTTGGACTCCATAATTCAGGTAAAATGGTTAGACACAAGAGCAAGGTTACCAACTAAAGATTCAAGGATGGTAGCAAGCCATGATCTCTATGCTATGCAGGAAGATATAGTTCCACCACAGGGATAGTTAATTATTAGAACTGATATTGCAAGTGGGTTACTGGTTGGAACTTATGAAAGAATTGCTCACAGAAGTGGGCTAACAGTTTAAAGTGGTATCTCTACTAGTGCCGGCATATTCGATACAGATTATACTAGCTAACCCAAAGTGTTACTATTCAATCATCAAGACGCTGACTGTCACATCAAAGCCAGTCATTGAATTGTCCAGCTAGTGATAGAAAAAATTAATACTGCAGATATGAGGGATATAGATAACCTGGAGAATACTGAAAGAGGTATAGTGAGATTCAGCAATACAGATATCGCAATAAGAGCTATAACTATCAGAGAATTGGAACTGGTAGTTAGCCTACTACATGCATCAATAGACCAGAATACACACTGGTATGATGCAACCGAAGTACCTGAACAAACCCTCATGACTAGCACTATACTAGCCTGCAAGGAATTATAGAAATTCAATCTGGAATTCTTGGAGCAAATCCTAAAAGCCATTCCAGGGAACAGAGAATGGCTTAAAAGAAAGAATGAGTTAGAGAAATTAGTTTTTTTTTTATTTTTCTTGGCAAAATACAACTGAATTACATAAGCATAAACAGTAGCATTACGGTTGTGATCACATCCAAAAGTGTCACACTTTTCGTGAGAAAATAGGCCCTAGCTCTTGTCTTCCGGAACCATACACCAAGTATTAAACACTATGGAAATAACTCTGTCTATATTTTTATTGTATTTTTAGCTTTATTTTTGGTAGTGCAATTGGTTAATTGAAGTCACAACTGAATTACATGGTGAAGGTGCGGGTGGGGTTAGTGTACAGACTTATTGATCATAGCTTTACATAATACCGGACAATACAAGTTGAGAATTTTGTAATAAAAACCTCTCAAGACCAAAAAACAAGTTCCTTAACAAAAACCAAAAAAAGAAAAGTCTTATTTTCTCCTATGTCAGTAGGGACTGTTCCAATAATATTTACCTAAAAAAGTATGTCAGCAAATTATGGCTGTACCAACTGGTCTGAGTGGTAAAGTACTTCCCACCAAGGCGATTTCCCTGGACACATCAGAGAAGGCTGTCGGATTCCAAATTTCACACAAAAGATGCAAACCTCTATATGCCATAACCGTGGGATTATCTACTCCTATCTTGTTGTCGTAGAGTTTGGGACAAACCGGTAAAGATGTCTGATAAGATGCAGAGTTTATTACTGGTTCTAGGTTTATCCATTACTACTCGCACTGTGATTCTCGGTTGAGGGGAAGGCGTTCTTTTCGGGTAATGGCAGGGAGATAATGATCGACCCCAGACGGAGGAAAGGCCAGTTCTCTGGTAGCCTTGAAGTTGTTTCTGTTAGTCTCTCTAGGGGTTATCGTTCTCACCTCTTTGATCACAACAACCAGTAGTAGGCCTCCGAGAAGTTTGCAGAATTGTTCAGGGCAAGTAGTAGATGAAAATTGATGATGCCCGTGATGTGGGGACAATGGAAATTCACAGGTAAAACGATCCCTCAACTCAGAACTGAAAGCCTCTCATAAACTCAGAGACTTTCCGCTGCTGTTCAGAGGTGTTCTCTTCTTCGTTCTATTTCTCTCGGGAATCCCCTGAACTACATATAAGGGTAGTCCCCTTACCCATAGTTTTCTGAGTACTGACGACAATATCTCACAGCTATATACTGACAACACGTAACCACCACTCTCTGTCCATCCTCACACCTAACAGTACGATACCGTTCCGCATATCTGTAATCAGAACTTCGGGCGCGTTGTTTCAATGTGGCGAAGACATCATACCTCCGGCTACGTGCCGCACTACTCTAACCAGGAACTATTTGGAGTCGTACTGTAGTGCATGATGCAAAAAAGCACGTCTTGGTTGTCTCAATCGTTATGATACAACAATTATGTTCGAGTGAGACTTCATGACGAGTGTATGTACTGCATGATACCTATGTGGGAAGAATGTGGAGGGATTTGCGAGAAAGACGTTTTGGTCCTTGAAACATGTCAGGTTACCGCTGCCAACAAGCAGGGCCACCCCCCCCCCCGCGAAAATCATTTACCTAGGGCAAGCCTGGTACGAGCACTTTTCAAGTCCCAATCTCTTGAATTAGGGTCATATACCTAAAGCTTGTCTTAAAATGGCAATCTTTCAACCGCGCCTCAGTCTCTCTTCCTCCCTCAAACTTCACAGCTCGAACGACTTGAATCTCCAATCCAAGCTATCATAATAAAATTCACTTGGAAGTCCTCTTTCTTTTTTCCACAGCCGCTACTTTACACTTTGGGACTTCTATCATACTACACCCAGCAAAAAAAAAAAAAAAACATAATTCCCCCCTCAAGTAAACAATCCACTTTCCAAAAACATGTCCACCGAAAAAACTCAGATAGCAGGCTACAAACACCGAGTCCTCGAATCTGTGTTGACAAGGGCCTACAACACCGCGGCCTCCTACCGCCGCCGCATCAACGAGACCTCCGCCTCCCTCGTGTGCAAGCTCAACGCGGTCAGGACCCACAACCAGTGGGAGGAAAATCACGGAGTAGGCAGGAGCACCATGCTGGACTATATCCTCTGCATCGGGGACTGCGCGAACGAGCTTCTAAAGTTGGACACGACTCATCACTCTAAGGAGTCGAGAGCGCTACAAGCCAAGGGGGAGAGTTTGATGCAGGGCCCGCTCCGGTTCATCTCTGAGGGACTCGACGGTGGGGTTCTGGGCTTTCGGGATTGGGAGGACGATACCCTGAGGCTCTTGGACAAGCTTGCTGCTGAAGCGGAGGAGTTGAGGGAATACTTGGTTGAGCTTGCCGAGCAGGCTCAGGCTGTTGGGGTTGAGATCACCTGGTGGGGGGATCCCCTAGACAATGAGGCTAAGGTTGAGCATTTGGAGGAGGGGGAGATTTTGGAGCTTTGATTTCCTTTTTCTTTTTCTTCCTTTGGAGGTTTATCTTGGTGGTGGTAGTCCTGTTTTTTGGTGGTGAAAATTCCTTCTCTCATTTTAATTTCCCCTCAACTTTCTCTCCTTATCGTAATACCTCGGACCCATAATGAGATCTAGCCGTTACATTTAAATAGCCCTATCATACAAACTTTATATCATACAACTAGCTAGCTTAAAAAACTTACGATATCATACTCATCTCCTCATGGCACTTACCCCCATCACCACAGCAAATTTAGCTGAACCGCACCTCCCTTTATATCCAAGAATCGCCAGCAAAAATCGTTCTTATAACCTACCCTAAATCCTCTCCAGCATAAACCCAACTTAAACATCCCCACTCCATCTACGATACTAAAACGGATGTGCAGCGCCGCAACCACCCACCCGGGAAAATTAATAACAAGATCCAAGGATAATCTACTACCACTTCCATGAGGGAAGACTCCAAAAGAACATCCAGTGTGAGCAGTATCATACAGTATACCACTTACCAGAAGCTTCTCCCCCTGAAGAAAACGGTTACCCCCCCACCGAAACCCCTTGATCGTTCATTCATTCACCTCGATAGTTGAGCCAGTAAATACTCCCACCAGCCAATACGAACCTAGTATATTTAAGGAGACAAAACTGGAGCACCTTCTGATCCTGCAAGACCCAACTGTTCTCATTAAAATTGAAAGTACATTAAAAAAAAGACTACCCCCGGGGTGGCTTTTTTGATCTTTTTTTCCTTACTGCCCAACAAGTAGGAGGCACAGCACATCGAAATGGCCCCCCCGACCCTGCGAAGCTCAAATACCCACTTGGGGCGTTGTAAAAATCGGGGGGGGGATCGTATATCACACACCGTGTATTCCACACACACGCCCATCTTTCTCCATAATCCGAAGCCCACCATAACAGACCCCCTTACAGTACGGCGGTAACTCTCACTACCCCTTTTGGACTTGAGTGAGAAGTTGTGATCGGGGAACACTTCCTCGCTCCCCCCCCCCCCCCCTACTACCCCCAGGATCAATTCGATGGCTAGTGTGAGTTCGAAACGTAAGGTGAGCAAAAAAAAAATCAAAATTAAAATAACGGAGGCAAAATTCTATACTGTACCCAGTGCTCCCAGTCGTCCCGTCCGACTATCATACCGCCGACCAAAAATTGGTCAATGCACCCAATGCCACCCAGTAAGACACACACTAGTGCTGCAATAAGTTAAAACAAAAATAAGGTAAAACAAATAAAATTTTAATGGGGTGATATGGTATACATAAAAGGAAATCCAGGACTAGTGCCGTCCGACAGCCATCGCCCCGTCCAGTCCGTCCAAAGACGAGGCATTGTCGTCCTCCGTCGTCCTGACCCCGTCTAGGACGGACTGGACGACTGGAAGCGCTGCAGATGATGATCACAGCAATTAATCTGGGTAGTACAGTATTGAACCTACTAGTAACACTAACTAATAACAGTAGAGAGATGCCTGTAATAAAGCATCTCTAAATATCATTATCTAAACCTAATCAAGGATTTCATCATTACTCAAAACATTTTCACTAGTATCAACATTACCATTGGTGTTTGAACCCAATTGATCTGGCTGTAAGAATCTATATACTAATTTAAGAACAAATCATACCTGTCAAAACTGGGGTAAATCTTAAGATAATTAGTAATTATTTAGTCAAAGTTCTGCAAGAATTTTGACAAATACCTTTAATCACAATATATGTGTGTTCTCCATCTGTCCTCTACTTATCCCTCCTATTACCAAATTTACTAGTCCAAAAAGAGCAATTAGACTTATAATTTGAGTTTCTACAAACAATGTTTTCCAACTCTAATTGAGCTTCAAAAACACCAAAGCATTTATAACTCTTATAATAAAATTGTTGTAAGATATTTTTGAAGTTATATACTTCCAGGAACATGTCAGCAGAAACCCAACAGTTAAGACTCGGAAATCAAACTTCAGAAATAGATATTCATCATAATATTGTATTTTATTTTCCCACATAATTTTATACATATTCAAATTTAGATCCTAGACTATATAGAATAAGTAATACAATATACTAGTTTCTTTCAATGAAAATAAAAATAAAAATAAGATCAACTCCTAAATAGAGTCTTATATCTAACTTTATTCCTTATACTATAAAAATTCTCAAGAATACTCAGTATGTATAATTTCCCAGTGCTAGTAGTAGGATTAAAGAAACAGGATTTTATCATTCACTATCAAACAATTTAGGAAATGAATAGACTTCATACTATCAAAATAAACATTTTCTTGTCTGACAGAGGGGGAAGAAATTGTCAAATTTTCCTTACCAGAATCAAAGAATCTTCTCATCCAACATGATAAGTACTGATTTTTGCTCTGGCCCTAAACTTGTCCCTGATTCCTGATTCTGATAGCATTTATGAAGAGTTTGTAAATTCTCTTACTATTGAAAAGATAAGGTTGGCATGAGAACATAAATAATAGTTAGGAAAAAATTAGAGAATTCAACTACTTGAAACTGAAGTTAGGTAAGACTATAGGCTTCAGTATTCCCACTTCAATTCCATCCTGTAGTTGATCAGCCGGATTTATATATATGTAGTGAGGAGGTTTATTGAGGTAGTAGGTGTATTGAACGTTATGATAGCTGTGCGGTAGTGGGGATACTGTAGTATCATAGCTCCCAGCGTTTGTCCTGTAATAATTATCGTATATCATTCTACATTCTAGACCCGTCGTTTATAGCCTAGAAAGGGGAATCATCACAACCCCCCGACCATCCTACCCAATAACTCCCCGACACTCGCACACGCACACAATCCCCAACGAGCCCAGCGTACTGTACTCTCCCTCTAAAGCTCACAAACCCGACGAAGAACAAAGTTTATAAAATTGTAACCACATCGTGATGCTTTCGGACTAGTATAGCGGGATTACCATCCCCCCGAAGCCATAAAATTATCATAAAAGTCAAATTCCGTTTGTTTATCAGCAACTTTTCATCTATCATAGCTTACCCCAACTCGAGCGGTATGTTATGTACCATACAAAAAGCCCAGAATCACCAGCAAGCTCATCGTCTCTCCCCTGTCACTCATTGTTCAGCATAGGTTAGAAACGGGTTATCATATCATTACTACATAAAACAAAAAAGAAACACACCAGCCCCACTATACAGACTTCCAGGATATACCATACCAATCAAGTGAACATTATTCTCAGTCCCTCATGCCCCCCCCCCCTTTTTTATTTCAGTTCAATTTTCTCCCCCCACATGACCAAATCGTGAGATATTCCATCCCCGAGTGACCCATCATGACCCATAACACTAACGCAGGAAGGATAGCATGTACAGTGCCGTACCCCCCCAGGTATCATGCTACCAATAGTTCGTCGGTGTTAACATTGATATCCCGCCGATAGAGTATTTCGGGTACAATATATTTAGGTATCACCTAGCTCCACGCAATGGGACAAATAGGACAAAAATTATGCCTCCCATAACTATTATTCTCCAGCATCCAACATCCATCCCCGCAAATCCGGAAATTCAAACAAAAACTACAGTATCATATACCCCATCTAACTTAGAAAACTTTTAAAAAAAATCGCCAAATTTTTATAACCCCCCCTTTCTCCAAACCATACCAGACAAAATACTAAAAGTCAACATTTCTCTGCCCTCTCCCCTATATCAATCCCGAAGGCGCACACAATAGGACAATTCTTGATATATATTCTCTCACCATGCTATCTCTCTTCCTCTCCTCACTTGCTTTTTTTCCCCCAACCACTCTTCCCCCTTGTGCCCTAATCGCCTATTCGCATGAAATTAATTATTCACGGATGGGAACGTAGGTATAATAGGTGGTAGAAAACGCACACACGAACAAAAATAACAGGTGGAAAAAAAAGGAGAAAAAAAGGTACACTCAATGTGGAGGGGGAAGCTAATAATGAAAGCAGGAGGAAAAGAAACGAGACAAGGGGAAAAAAAAAAAAAGTATTTTATCTTTGCCTGTAGCCAACCCAACCAACACCACCCAAGAATGCCCCATCCGAATCCGTGCTTTTTTTACCATTTCAGTTCACTCAATCATACCCATACAGCCGTTATATTCCATCGCACAATTAAGGTTTCTGTTTTTTTTGCCCGTTTTGCTGTTTTTCGTTTTTATCACCCGCTCCCAACAACCCCAACTCCAAACCCTGCTAAAAACAACCCTTCTTTTATCCAAATGCCGGAAAAGAAAAATACTCCCGATCGTCTTGTACAAAAGCAAACTACTTTGAACTTATGCACCGGGAGAACGCCCACCTCCATTGATCTCCTTCCTCCTAGAATCGTCGAGACCAAGTCCGCCAAGTCCTCCAGAGAGGAAGGAAAATGCTTGATCATCAGGTAGCCCTGCGTATAATCCATTAGGCCCATTTCCACCAGATGAGAAAGCTTGCTCGGCCCTCTGATCAAAAGGACCGGCAGAATTGGGTCCAACTCCAGGACCCAAAGACGTGTTCAGCGGAGGAAAGGTGCCACTTCCGCCCCCAAGACCAGAGGGTAGCCCAAAATTGCTAAGCTGACCACCGAATTGTTGGCTAGGGAAACCGCCTCCTCCAAGCTGACCTCCAACGGGTCCCGCCCCACCCCCAAGAATCTGTCCTGGTCCCAATCCAAATGCTCCATAAGACGGAGGCCCATCCATAGGCGATGGAAATGCCGTGTCGGCAACTGCCGCACCAGCACGACTTGCACCACACCTCAAGCAGCTAACATTCTTGGCAAAGTTGTGGTAACCACACCCATCAGAACCGCACTTCCAGTCCCCCGCTCTAAAAGGCACCGCCCCACCGCCCGGCATAGCCCTAGATTGCAGTCCATGTCCTGCCCCATGCCCCATAGCCGGAGGTTGAGGCGGAACCATGCTCTGGGAGTAGCCGGAATAGCCAAACACGGTATCCGGGCTTGGTCCGGCGGGAACAGCAGGGAATGAACATCGGAAACAAGCAGTTCTACGCTGGAAGTTGGAAAATCCACAAGATGGGCAAGTCCAGTCCCCAGGCCTAGGTCTGTTTTTACTTGGGGGGAAGGGTGTGAGAATCTCTGCTGCTCTATCAAGCACTCGACTGCTGCTAGGAGAAACTTCAATCGCCTTCTCGTTCAACGCTCGCCCGTTCATACAAAGACTCTCTGCGGCCTGCATATAAGATATAATTAGCAACGGTCACACACGAAAAGCCAAGCTAGAAGTAAAATTAAATTACCTCTTCATGTGATGAAAACACAGCAAACCCTGTACCTGTTGGCTTGTGCTGGTCCGGGGTTCTGAGTGTCCAAAAGGCAATTGGGCGACCGCCATACTGAGTAAACCAGCTTTCCAGCTCAGATTGGGTGGTATCATGCGGCAATCCGCTCATATGGAGGACTTTACTTCTTTCACTCAAAAAGGCTCTAACATCAGCTCTGGCATCCATGGGCCTTGCCAGAACATCAGGGTGTTGTTCTGGGGGCTGGGATTTCTTGATCAATCCACGCAGAACCCTCGCCAGTGTGATAGCCTCTTCCATGGCTCTACGAGGAGAAGCGGGTGCCAAAGCCTGGAGATGGAAGGGCAAATTGTGCTTTATCGGGGCTGACGATTGAACAGGCTCAACTTCGAGGGCAGCACAGATATTAGCCAGAGAGGATGGACCAAAGGGCAAAGACTCCGGATGATGCGATTGCCATCGGGTATACTCAGTCCTCAGGTCAAAAGTCCTGGAATGTTGTAAATACGGGGGTAAAACAACAGCCTTGTCTCTGGCTTCACGAGGCAACTGAACCCGGAGATCCCAAGCATCCAAGGTCACGAAGGTAAAGTCTAATTGCTGCGACATTAGGTATTCTTGTGCGAAGGTGTCAAACCGATTGACGGCATCTCTGAACGACCCGGCCGTCCGCACGTGCTCCCACGTAAGCGTAGTGAGGCTTGCTGCATTAGGAAACCATTAGCGGGAGCTCGGAAAGAAGAATTTGATACCAAGAAGGATGGAGGAGCTTCGTACTGCACAGCGGAGTAATGGGAGTGTTGACGGGCCTCACAAGAACACTCTCCCTGTGAATCTAATTACCATCAAACCGATCAGTAGAGGAATCTCGGAAAAGAATAGATACATCAGAGCTTCAAACCTCCTCGAGGGACTTCGCATTCAAGAGAATCCAACCGATCTCAATGACCTCCGCAGAATCCTTAGTTACATAGACACCATGCTCATCGCAAGTAGTGGCCACATGGATAACCACATAACGATCCATAATAGATCTCTAGTAACAATTCAAATATCGTTTGACCAAGAGCTCGGGGGGGTTCTCGCTGTTTGCACTGATGAAACGGGCGAAAAGTGAAGTGCTTGATGGTTCTCCGTTGCACTCGAATAACCGCAGGATAGAAAAAAAAAAAAAGGTTTGAAAGGTCGAGGGAATAGGACAGAAGATGAAACAGGGCCTCCCGAAGATAGTAATGCAAAAAAGAGAACCTCCGTGAATAAGAAATAGAAGAGAGGGAGGGTGAAGGGAGGGTGTGTGGAAGGGAGAGAGAAGGTTCAAGGTGGAAGAGGGAGACGAGGTGGATAGGATTGGGGGGGGGGTGGTGTTGTAAGAGTGGTGGTGGTGGTAGTGGTGGTGGTGAGGAGGGATGGGATGGATGGATGGAGGAGGTGAAAGCGTGTCTGATCCAGTGACGCGGATACTAGGAGAGGAAATGAAAGAGAGAAAAATAAGATTATTCGAGCTGCAAGAAGGACAGACAGCGAAGCCGAAGATGCAGGCGAGACAACGAAGAGGAAGAAAAAAGGGCGTTCTATTTTCCTACCCTCCTCGTCGCTATGACTTCCCTCCCTTCCCCCCCCCATCCTAACCTCACACTTAGACTACTTGATGAAAATTACCATTCCTTCCTTCCCTCCAGACGATAATTTTCCTTTCTTTTCCCAATTTCCTTCCCTAATCATCTTCTCTACCAAAATTTAATGATCTTCCTAATCGAGGAGTTGGCGGGATTTTCTTTTTCTTCTAAAGCTTGGCACACAATTCGAATGAACAGACGAGCACGGAATGGGCCGAGAACAAGGTGTTGCTAATAGGGTGCTTCTCGCGATGCTATTGCTCCAAAGCATCACACACTCGAAAGGTCACGGCAGAGTCGCGGATGCAGCAACACCATCGGTCTAGCTACAACCATCATCGTCATCACAACCTTTCCATTGGTTATCCATTGAAGCTCCAATACTATGATACCATCCCATCCATCCATCCCTCCAAGGAAGTTCATTGTTTCTCTCATCAATATCTATTCAGAGCAATTCGATTAAAACCTTCACCCACCCACCATCGTGAGTATACATATACCATCAAGATCCCTTGCCAACGCCTTTTTTCCTGGACGGCGCAAAACACATAAATGCCCCTCGCCGCCAGCTCATTCTCCCAACCCCCTTTTCCATAATCTGTGCACCGGCATTGGTCCTGGGTATCAATGTGCTGTGCTCGAGCTCAGTCTGTGCTCTCGGATAGCCGACTATCTGATTCATGGCGTTAGGCGGACCGCAATGCACAATCAGTGTCGGTGCTATCAGAAATCAGAATGCATATGCGGATGGAGGCCCCCGCACATGACCTTCAAACTTCGGGGCTGAGCCTCGAGCTGTTGAAAAGGGTCCTTGGCGCCAAACTCTATTGCAACCGTTGCTATGGGAGCTCTACCTGAGCTCACCACCGCCGTCCCCAATGAGTGCAGTCTTCCGCAGAAACAATTGACGCTGATGGAATATTTCTGCCGGTACTTGTCTTTACCCATGAGAGAGAGAGAGAGAGAGACGCCTGCACAACATCTCCCTGGTGCCGGCTTAATATGGGTTGAGATATTTCGCCATAAAGGCTGGCTCGTTTCAGAGCTCCATGACTCAGTTCGAGATGCCGTGCGCGGTTGAAGAGCTGGAGAGAGCCAACCAAACCGGCAACCCGAACGGCAGGATCTCTGGATGCATCTATCTAGCATTCATCCGGCACGGGTGTCCTATTTCCCTTGTGACACCTCGAACCTTTGACAAAGCATGTCGCGAGTCCAGCATGGTACAAGTACAGCAGTGAATTTCCGTTAGCACCGCCAGTATTGCTGGATGCTGTGCCGACACCACCAAGGACCCTCCCCAAGCTTGAAGCACCCCGAAAACAGGGATTAAAGGAATACCGGTACTTGTATGATATTCTTACGGTAAAAAATCTGCGCGTATCTGAGCGCCAATACAAAATATGCCTCCATGTTTTCGGGTAGTTATGGCCCGGGACAAGCATTCGTGCAGCCCACTCGTGTGGCTTGCACTCTCCGCATTTTCCTACCGTTACAAACAACCTTGTCTTGCGCTGCCTCAAGAATATTGCAAGTTTACGGCTCGGAACCACCCTCTCTGCAGGCAATTGCTGCCATTCCTATAAAGCACTCCTCGTGCGATAACGAACATCTACAGCGAACGCCTCAGCAAATTTCATCGGACGAACGGTACCATACAGCATGCAACCATGCATCCCGGAACAGTATTACTGCGGAAGGAGCCTGTTGATCGCTGCATCTCCAGTCGTAGCCACTGATCATCTCTGGATGCGTGTTTCTAGACCTCCTTATTCCGCAGCACCCCGCGAGGTTGGCCATGCGCCCAAAGCCTCTAACTTGTCCGCACACACACGCGCAACAGAAACACGTTAACAGTCCCAATGCGATAGTCGGAACCACCGGGCAACCTTCTAAGAAACATCTCCACTCGCATGGCCCCCGGCGGGTGGATAAAGTGAAGCCATCCGGACTAGAAAGAGCAGAACCCTCCCCAGGTGCCGTATTAAAAGTTGAAGGGCTTGGGATAGGTGGTGGAAACTCTATCTGCGTATGATCTACGCGAGCCACGTGCGGGCCACGAGAGTCGAGGCCACAAATAAATGTCAACCCCTTTCAGCACTGGTACGGTGGGCGAGAAATGACTCTCCTTTCCCGAGGACGGAATCACAGTCCAATAGCAGAACAGCAACAGCAGAGATACAAGTATCATTGAAGGAGCTCTGCCTTATGGGTGCTGGCCCTATAGATGACCACTGACGAGGCGGAAAGCGATCCATAACATCTTTGTAAATAATTGAACCGAAACCTCTCACCAAACCCCCCCCCTCCGGAAGAGAGAGACTTTTATAATAATGCCCGCCATCACTCTAGATGACCAGCGCCAAGTTACTTCCAAGATATCGAAAATTTCCATTTTCTGACAAACCCAGTAACACAAAGTCACGGTATCATACCGGTTCGCAAGTAGAGTAACGCCTCTAATTTCCAAACAAACCCTGCATCGCTCTCCTTGTTTCAATGTCTCAGATTGTCCCCTTCCTCCCTCCCCCTCCATTTCGTCATTGGTTCACCGCCACATGACCACACGACCGATCACGTTTTGTCAAGTGCAGTAAAACATTTCTATGGGGTGTCTTTTTTTTCTTTTTCTTTTTCTTTTTTCTTTCCTTTTCCTTTTCCTTTTCCTTTTCCTTTTCCTTTTTTTTTTTTTTTTTCTTTCTCGAGACTTCTAGTGAAGGAAAGTGGAGTCCTAGGGAGAGAAGGAGAGGATATGCAGATTTACGGTATTATATGGTACGGGTGCTGATTGGGGGTTTAACTTACCGTATCGTAGGTTGACGAGGGGTGGGTCGAGCCCCGGAATAGCGGCACCACGAGAAGATTACGAAAGACTTACGAGACAGTAGAAATCCCATAGTAGAGTAGAATCGAGTGATATAAAGCGCACTACAACACCATTATCAGAACCCGTGATGCCCAGATAAGTTTCTTGTGCAGGCAGGACAGGTGTAGAAAATTGCACCTTCAAAGAAGAAAAGCAATAAAAAAAATATTAAAAAAAAAGTCGCCGGAAAAAGCAAGACACTCCGATGTCAAAGTGTAAAAAGTGTACGGTACTGTTCCACTTGCTGGCATAAGCCATATCGACAGCTGTAAGCAGCAAACGACTCGACAGATAAAAGTACGGTGCGGTATGATAGGCTTTCTTTTTGTGGGGGAAGGGGGGGAGGAGGAGAACGCCAGCGCCTTGAGATAATCCTCCGAAGTATTAATAACTTCCCCACTGCACCCTATCCTCCGCGTTATCCATCGAATCCAGGTACTGTACAGTACAGCACTCTACAGTCCCGTAAGTCCTCACACGATCAACAGCAACGGCGACAACACCATACCCCACCCATAAATTTATATATTATATAATATTATAATATTATATAAAAGTTAATAGCCAGGTTGTAATTTGATTCGCGCCTTCTCGAGGAGGGGTTGGGTAAGTGAAATATGGCTGGGATTTTTGCGCTTGTATCATAGTCGAGCGCATTGAGAGGGAAATTTTTCTGGATGGATGCATTGGCGATCAGTAAGCTTTTCGCAGGACCCGATGCCCTGGATGAATGAATGGATGGATGGAACTTCTTCGGCGTGAGAATGGTATGGGTGGAGTTTTTGTTTCATTGTATCATAGCAATTGTTTTGTGTTTTTTTTTTTTTTTCTACGCCGGTGATTGTTGGGTTAGGGATTGGTGAGGGAGGATTCAATGGGTGAACGAGAGGGGAACAGTCAGAGGGGTCAATCGGTTCCTGTGCCAGCATAAATACCGGTAACAAGGTTGGTCATCAGTACCGGTATTATAGGATACTGCACCCGTAAGCTAACTATCAAATCAACAGTATGATAACTGGAACTGAAACTTGTGGCCGGAATCTCTCACTTCCTTCCCTTCCCTTCCCTTCCCTTTCTCTTTTTCCGCCTCTTTTTTCGTGATTCTGCCTGCCATCTTTTCTTTAACATAAATTTTGGTATAGGGGGGGGGGGCGAAGACGACGTTCACAGGAATACTCCGTACTGCTCCCAGAACCCGAGAAGCGGCCTTGGCAACGAAATCCATCACCTCAAAAAACCTTTATTGTAACAAAACTAATGGCATGGCTACGCTCATGGCTCCGGTCGGGCCGGACTTCGGACAGTATGCGAAGTATCTGGGCGAGTTTACTGATGCGCTCAAAGGAGCGATAGGTCAGCACTACGATACACCTCCCTCCCCGCTAAGTTATGCCAAGACAGACTTGGATATCATAGTCCCCCTTACTCGAGTACGACCATCCCAGACAATAACGAGGACCTAGATTGAGAGATTAAAGAGGCCTTCGAAATAACCCACAAGACCCATTTCGCTTCTACCAAATTACTCAGGTCAGATGACTCCTCAAGGAAAGGAGAAAAGGCCACCTTGGCTGTCCTGTCCCGGAAGCGGACGTTTCAAAAGTTACATCCTCCGTGCTGTTTATAGGAAAGTACAAGGATTCCGCTCTGCAGACCAATATAAGCTTAGATTATGATAAATTCCCACCAGCATTTTGAGGATTCGGGTCCTTATCCTCACCGAGAGTAGGCCTTTCCCCTTTTTTTCCCCTTGTCAATATATCCGCCTATCTTCCAATCACCTCTCCCCACCTTTGTCACCTTCCTTCCTTCCCTCCCTTCCTTCCATTCCTTCCCTTCCTTCCCTTCCCCCCGCCCCCACAGTCAGTCGACCAACCAACCTTCTCGTAATCCTTATCCTCAACCTGCTTCTTTTTCTTTCTTTTTCCCCACTGCCAGGAGGACTTGAATCATTGACCCCTCCTCCCCCCACTACTGCATCCCTTCCCTACACCTGTATACGCAATTGCGCATGAATAATTGGACACGCTACATAATGCACTTCCTCAAACGTCTCGTAAAGCCTCCCAAGGGGGCCAGCTCATTCGGCGACGACGAGGACCGCACCCGCAGCAAACACGGGGGGAAGAAGCAGGGCAGGGACGGCAGTCAGAATGGAAGTTGCAACTTGTCACACGCCTCACCATATGCCGACCTTCACCCCTCACCTGCTTCGGAAGCTCCGGTGGAAGTCCTCATGACAATATTCTCCTTCATCTGTCCACACGCCCTCGACGAGACTTACCTTTCGGCGGAGGAAACAACCATGGAGCTAGGGTGCATGCTATGCGACATGCGGGAGCTCTCCCATTGCGGCCTTGTCTGTCGCTCATGGCACAAGGCAGCGCAGTTGTTGCAGTATCGCAGTATCCGACTAGACAGCGTGCACTACTGCGGTCTGGAGGAGGAGCTGCAAACGCGAAGGAAACGGGGCTCCTTCTTCCAGAAGCACCCCTCCCCCCTTGGGATTCCGGAGCACAGGATGCGATTGCTCTACCGAACCTTCCAGGAGAACGAGACCGCAGCTACGCTCACACAGTTTTTGAAAATGCCCTACATGGCCAGGGAGACGTACAAGCAGGACTCGGCGTGGCTTGTGTCACTCTTGCCGAATTTGAGATACGTGGATTTACCGGACGGTGTTTACCAGGATGATTCTTCCTGCGCTTCCCTGAAGGCTATACTCTACACGCGGTGTCCCGGCCTGCGGAAGATGAGTTGGGTCGGGGGCTCCGAGAAGAGTTTTGTTGATTTGTGGATCGAGCCGCCCTGGTTAGGCCTTGAGGTCGTCGAACTCACAGGGATGAAAGTCGAGAACCGGGACCTGGTCCAGGTGCTCTCCTCCTTGCCACACCTCATCCACCTGAAAATGAAGTCCATGCCATGGACCACTGACGCAATCTTCGACTCCACGGCCACAAACGTTGGACTCTTCCCCGCTCTGCAAACACTCGCCATCGAGGACACCTCATCCATCACCATCGACGGCTTAAAAGCCTACCTCACCCGCCCCGTCGCCTCGGAGGCCCTCGAAACGCTTGTATTAACAAACACCCCCATTCCTGCGCACGTCTTGCACCAAATTCTCCCATTGGCAACACGCCTAACCTCTCTCTCCTTCCGCACACAAGTCTCACGCACCATCCCGCGCCAGGATCTGGCGCTCCTGACCTCCGCATCACTAACCCACCTCGCCTACGAAATCACCGATGATGAGACATCCACCAAATCGCTCGCGAAGCCCTCACCCTCGTACTACGCGTACCTCTCTGAATCCCTCTGGAACGGCGGAATGCCAAAGCTGAAAGACCTCTACGTCCGCGAGCCAGCGTTCCATGCACGCCTTCAGAAATATAAAGCCTCTGCGGGGGTGTTTGCTGCGACGGGCTGGACTCAGGATGTGCACTTGTATACCAAGGGAATGGAACACTTGGAGTGGACAAAGTACAGCATTGGAGACGTCGGCGGGAATTTACTGATCCTGTCGACCCTTAAAAGGGAGGCCGGCTCACATGCCAGCTTTTTCGCGGGCCTTAGCGACAGAAACGAAGTCGGGGATGGCAGGGCAAGCTTCCTCGCCATACCCAGTGAGGCGGGGGAGTGCACGTCCGGCAAGCGGGAGAGGAGGAAGAGTCGGGTGAATTTGTGGAGGTGATTGGTGGGCATTTTCAACGGGATGGGTGTATATAGCTGCTTTTTTTTTTTTTTTTCTTGGAGGGGCGTATTTTCTTTAAACTTTTCGCACTGTATGGTTCCGGGCAACCAAAACCCGTTCTTGCGGGGCCGACCTGATCCAGGGTTTCCAGGTTAGGTATGGCTTCTCCTTGAGAGAGTATAATACGGTTCCCTCTAGGCCGATTCCTCGAATAGCGAGTTGAACAGTAAATTATCTAGAGCAGGCATACGATTCTCCATTTCCACCCAAAATCATACAGGAACCGATCCGCTACCGTAGTTATTGTAGTATCGGAATTGAAGACTAACCAACGATTCTATCTACCCCATTAATCTCGAACCCGTTAACAAAACCCCCAAGCGAGCCTTACCATCATCATCGGAAACCTCGTAAAGGTGATTCACGAATACGTACGCCATGCGCTCGAAACGGAAAGGAAATCGAGATGGCTGTCGTCGTGTGCGAGTGATGATATTGTTGATTAGTCAGATACTTTTTCGTTCGAAAAACTGGTATCGTAAAATACCTTAGGGACTAATTTAAGGGGCGGGGTGACTTTTTGTGATATCGTGTCGTAAGCATAGGCATGATATGGTATTATACTCGTGATGTATGTGCTTTCGAACCCATTCAGGTAGAAGAGTATTACTGTGGTGGGTTTTCTAAATTTGGTTGGGTGCACTTTTGATTTCCATGGTGAGTGTTATACTAAGGGCAGTGCGGTATCATACTCGATTGGTTGTAGTTGGTGATGAAGATCTAAATTGCCCAAGTTATGATACAAGATAAAGTGAAGAATAAAATTAAAAAAGACCAAAACGCCCCTTTTCTATGATACTTTTCAAGCCACGATTAACCCCCAAAAATTTTCCACTTCCAACACCCACTCACTTCTCCGGCGCATCCGGTAACCTCTCGATAACATACTTCCCATTCCCACAACTCATGATAGGCACACCGGGAATCTTCCTTACCCTCCTCTTCAAATCCCGATCGTTTGTCGCGACGATATATATCCTATCAACCAACCCCTCATTTAGCCCCTCCCCCTTCAAAATGGGCTAGGACGGGCAAGGAAAAAAAAAAAAAAACCTCACTTATGTTGCAAAACCCGATTCACAATACAATCATCAGCATACGTCCCCTTATGATCGCACCTGGCCCTCTCAAACCTAGGATCCCTAGCGATGCGCAACGCGATCCGATACCGACTCCCCAACTTTTCCAATTCCGCCATGACACAATCCGTGATGACGGGCGTGGCCTTCGCGTACAGGCAATCCATCATGGACTGCATCACCTCCAACTTCTTTTGTATGGTAAAGTTCAGGAAGTTGGTGTCCACGAGGACGGAGTAAGGTGGTCGGAGCGCCGTGTTGAATTGGAAGAAGAGAGAGGAGGAGACTTGTGGGCTGTGAGAACACGGTTAGCAATTAGTTATGGGAGGGGAGGGGGGAAGGGAGGGAGAAACATTTCACGAACTACTTCGCCGGATTTGTCTTTTTTTGTGATGGCGGTTTGTTGCTTTGCTTGGTTCTTTTTGAGACGGGTGTCGCGGGAGGAGATTACTCGCTTGACTTGTGCGAATTTGCGGGTTTTCTTGGCGATTCCCATTGCGTTTGTGTTGTGAATTGAAGAATTCTTGTGGTGGTGATGGTGGTGATGGTGGGGGAGACTGAAAAGAGGCGCCGTAGTCGTTGAAAATGTAAAGATGGATCACCACCGAGGTGGGCTAATGAGTAGGTAGGGTAACTTTTATCACACGAACACGATTAGGTTTGACCCTAGTGCGCTATGGGGTATCATACATATAATTAATACCTTACTGTGAGCAAATCCTGACCTGCGTCACTGCTACCGCCAATGATCGAATGACAATTCATGAGACCTCTGCACGTCGCCGTGCACGATAACGGTGAATGGAATACGAGACGGTAGTGCACTTGCGCTGCACTGTACCATAAATAACCGACTCAATCAATGATATTAATCCAGAGCTCTTTCACCTGCTTTCGGGCACCCGCTCAAATATTACTTAAGCCCGAGCAAAATAAAATATTATTAAATAAAATAAAAACGCGGTAGCTGGCCAGTCAATAAGTAGTGAATAATTTTAGCCAAGACAAAGGGGGAAAGAAAATAGAGGCAAAGCTAAGAATATGGTACAGGCGAAGCGGAGCTATTGATAATGGTAATAACTGTAAAGGAGGGAATGGGGGGGTGGAAAAAATTGATACAAGAATAAAAAGAAAATGTACGGTACGTTACTACAATGGAAACAAAGGTCGGCCAATCAAGACCAATGAGAACTTTTTCTGTTCACCCATGCCATATCACATTAGGGGAATAAAATGCAAACACTCCGATCCCATCCGAGTAAAAACACAACGCAAATGCAAGGAACAAAGCAACCTATAACATACATCCCTCATCACGACAGCTACGAATCAGAGTCCGATGAGTGATAATCTCTATCGATGATCGGCCCTGTGGGTCCCATCTCCTTCTCCCGCTGTTCCAATAGACTGCCAGGTGCGAAGACGCTCTTGCCATAAGGATTGAGCAATGGGGTGATCTTGCCGTTCTTGCCAATTGCGTCTTTGGATGTAGCGACGCCGTGACCGGCCGTGACTGCTCCTGCAGACTGATACTTGCCCGCAAGAAGGCCGGTGCCCGTGAAGGGGGTTTGATCTTCATCGCCACTCGCCTCGCCATGCCGGGTTCTACCTTTCGCCGTTTGCGGTCGCTTGAGTTGCGCAAACAGAGGAGGAGCATTAGGAAGCGGGGGCGTCTCAAGGGATGACTTAGCGAAGCTGATAAGGCCACCACCCTCGCGTGCATTCTTCTCCGAGATGGAGTGTCCTCTACCACGATGACGGTGGGGTAGCGATGGTACGGGCTCCCCCTCGTCAAAATTAAGTAGAGTGCCTCCTTGCTTGTGAGAGGTGGATGGCCTTGAAGCCACTGTTTCCCTCCGTCTAAGGGATTTGGTTTCCTTAGGAGAGGTCTCTAAGGATAAAAGTGGATGCGTGGGATCCCGAGGACTGAAATTCCGAGCTTTGGGCGATTGGGGGGTCAACAGACCGGAAAACTCATTACAGGGCTTCGCGCGCTCCTCTCTGTAATTAAGTTGGGCGACGCGTTTCTTGTCCTCATAATCCGAACCCAGGAGACCACCAGGTGAAAACACTGCTTCCCCATCCGAGACACTTCCACCAATTTGTGGCGACCTTCCAGAACAACTCCTCTGCCTCCCAGAGGGTTTCCTAATGGATTTGGCGCTATGTAGCGACTTGGGTTTCTGAGCATCGGAAGGTGGCTGGGCGAGCTCCTCTGGAGAAATCAAGGGTCTGGGCCTGCGCCTGCCCCCAAGACTGCCAGAAGAGGTACTTTTATGACTAACGGACAGCTCTGCCTTAATCTCCGGCTCAGCTGCCCAAGGAACAATTGAAAGCTTCTCCGCGATCAATCGAGCCTTCGAATCCCTAATCATCGCAAACCATCGACTCAACTGCGATGCGCTCTCGGCAGAGAGGTAGTGGCAATAAACCGAATCTTTCCCAAACAAGCTCATCTTATGCTGCGATTTCAGTGCAAAACAGTACTTTGTAGGACATTTCAGTTTACTCTCTGGAGAAAAAGCGTTGACAAAGCTGTAAATATCGAACGAGTCAAGATTGATGGTCTGCGTAAAGTCCTTCTCGCTCGGCTTATCCTTCTTGGAAATCTTGATCGCTCCGCCGTCCAATTTTATCCAACGCTTCGACCATTTTTTATCGGCCTGGACATAGTAGTGGAATTGAGCAACTCCACTGGAAGGCTCTTCCGCCGCATAATCTTCAAGACGCTCACCGGTCTGGCCCCAGACATTCTTCTCGATGCGAAAATGACACTTCGTTTCAATTTCCCAGGTGCTGTGGACATCGCTAAGCTTCTCGAAATACCGAATTTGACGCTGCAATCCAAAGATCGGCCAACTCTCAACAACAATCCGCTGTTTCCCAGGCCTCACATGCGACAGAAAAGACTCGACATCAGTGGAGTTGAGGATGCCAATAGGTTCTGTGCCTCTAGAAGAATTGACTGGGACCTTTATGTCATAGTTCTGGGCCTAGGGTACATTAGCGCTATGCACAATTCAATGCCACACAACCCCATGACGGAACTCGCGTCAACATTAAACAACCAGCCGAGAGATGGCTGGAGTCGGCCAAGTAAATGATAGAGAGAAAAAATCTATCCTCACCATATTCTCCCCACGGCGGCCCGCGCCCCCAGCTTCCTCTTCCGTAGAGGACTCGCCCATAGCTCTAGTAGACTTTCCCCTTCTCCTTCCAAACCTCGGGGTCGGCTTTGGCGGGGAATGCGATGGCTTCGTGAGCTTGCCACTGTGTGGGGCAGTTGCTGTAGGGGGAATGGGTGGAACGGGAACAGGAGGTACATCTTTCGTATTCAGCCGTAAAATCTTCCTAAACTTGGAAGGGTTTCGAGCAAGGGGCTGCTCAACTACTGGCTTCGGAGGCCCAACGGAATCAATCAGAGGGGCGGCTACCGGTTTTGGCGGTTGTTGGTGCTGCGGTACTGGTGCTGGTGGTGGTTGAGAGTTGATCGAATGATGCCCCAGTTTCCTCCGAATCGTGCGGTAACGAGACGGCGGCGCATGCTGAGGGTTTTCCGTTTGCATCGCGGCCGAGGTGGCCCCCTCCCAGAAGGGAACTTGAACGTAGTGGAGTTGGTCTTAAAGATGAAGGGATCCAGTTTGTTTATTGAAAATGGGTGGGATGACGAGCGAGAAACGGGAATTGAATAAAGGCGGGTTAAAGGTGCTCGAAGGGGGAGAGGGGAGGAATTTCTCGAAAGAGAAGGGGCGCACAGGAGTATTAAATATTTTTCCAGGTCCTGGGCGCTGGTTCCTGGCGATCGTCTGGTCCTCACGTGTGGGGCTGCAGGGGATGAAGAGAGAAGAGAGTTACCGGTATTCGGGACGAAGGGAGAGTGTGAGAAAAGAGATGGGGGGTGCAGCCAAGTAACAACCCCGGCAGCAACCCCTAAGCACCGCAACCACCAACTACCGTGAACAAACTTGTATGATAATAATATTATGATACATACATACAGTGCCGTACAGTACCGCGAACCATCTGCCATCTGCTACAGCTCACGGGTGACGAAGATGTTTTTTTTTTTTTTGTTTCGTCCCCCCGACCTTCCTTTGATAGAACCAATTGCGGGGTTATCACCCCTACCTTCTTTGCCATGACCGCAGCAAACCGCCTCATCGACCATACACGTAGATACTTGTAGTTCCTTTGTCCCGCCGCCGCCCTCCGGCATGATTGTTCGTGACATGCAACAGCGGTGTCCATCGTAGGAAGCCGAGCAAGGACAGCAAAGGCCTAGGATTCCCACCACCACAAATCCCCCGAACCGAACTCCGCCAACGAGTGGAGCTTACCATTACGAGAATGACACCACGTAAAAAGAAAATACAAGCACAAAAGAACCATCATAACCCTCAGCCCAATCCGATCCCGATCCCAAGGCTGAAGGGAAAAAAAACCTTTATCAATTGACACCAACGAAAGATAGGGATACCCTGACAACCAATGCTCTGAAACAACCTCCCCCTTTCAAATCTAACCCCTGCCCTGGACCAACTCGGGTGCTCGAGTATGATACGGTACCGTACAGTCACGGCGCGGTACCGGTACTGTACGATACTCGAGTACCGCACGAGTGCTCGCAGGCACCCCGTCCGCCAGAAGGTGAAGGAAAAGAACGAGGAGAAATACCAGCCGCCCACCGTGATCTATCCGTGACCCCCCATCCCAAATTCGGCTACAACTTCCCCACCGTTATCTGTCAGCCGCAGAACTGCCCATCTGGCGCGCTCCCACCCACATTCATGGCGTGCGGAATTGCGGTGGAGACGAACAATAAATCAACCGCTATCGATTGGAATGGGGTGCGGTCATGAGCGTTTGTTTACATTGTCAGATGCTGCAAGTCCTATGCAAACAGTGCAAGATCTTCGGCCTTTGCACCGGTACGGTAACCAATCCATTCGCCCGTTGTATTTATGTCTCCGGTCGATGCCGGCGCCGGTATGCTATGATGGTCCCCCCGTTCGTGCAGCGAGGGCGGTGGAGTATCGTAACAACAACACCCCGTTGGTGGAACCGCTGTAATGACACAATTAAATGATAGACTGGCAAATTTCCCCAAGCGTCGAGGTAGGGCGGTCGTTGGGACCTGTACTCGAGTACGAGTAGCGATGGCGAAGATGAATCAACCAGGCTTGGGGGAAAAAAAGAAAGGGAAGAGGAAAAAGGAAGAGGAATGCCTCACGGTCGACTTGACAGATCCTTCGGTTGGCCCAAGTTGGTGACACCCTGCGGTGTTATTGGTTCATGTCCTACCCACGAGTCCTGTATCATGCAAGCACGGCACTCAGTCTGGCTTACCCCTTAACAGCATGTCCATTCATTCAACTCACCCCGGAACCCAGCCAAGCCTCCTGCCGGGCTCTTCACGCAAACCGAGTGAGGATCTATGATTGCGTGCTTCTCTCTCCCAAGCAAAAAAGCGCCATTCACGTGTCCCGAGTGACGCGCTAGCTCACAAGTTCCACCAATTGCCGATGCTGGGGAAGCCATGGATTTATTATGTGGCCCTATTTTTGCCGCTTTGGCGCGTGTTCTCCCGGAAGTCTCGGTGCTGCTGGATCGCCGTGTGTATCACACATGTGGGTACTCGAGTATGTGATCAGAATCACAAAAATGGCTTGAGGCGAGCACAGTGCTGTCTCGTTTGTTGTACAAGTACCATATCATCTGGCCGGGGGGCTTTTTTTCTCCCGCTTGTATGAGGTGTACAAAGTACTCGAGCACACAGGCTTGAACTGTCACACCGAAATGCTCCTCTACGATACGACTAGAGCGAATGTAGGCAAGGTTTTTAAGGGGCCAGACTGATCCATGTGGGAAGCCACCAACACCCCGCTGCCTCCACACACATAGTGACCTCTCGGCCAATCACATTCCTCCTAAATTGTTTATGCGGAGTGACATCCCATGACCCGTACACGTGCCATCTACTAAGCCATCGCCCTTCCCGCTCAAATCTAGATACCCGAGAAGCCCATTCAAGATGGCACCAATACCGTACCAGGAACTGGGCCCCGTGGGTACCTAGGCCTGCATGAGTGGAGAGCGCGGTGGACATGTCCCCGGCGGGCGGATTATAATACCTGAGTGCTCACAATTCCAGTATCTTGGTTCTCACCCGCTTCCGCTCACCCACCTGTTAGATCCCATGGGTGGCGGCTATAGATCTGGCGGGTGATTTCCCGTGATTGCGGTTGTCTCCACTCGGTTATAGCACCATCCGCTGCCTCTTTGACCCGATTGGACATCACCATGTCAAGAATTTGGTACGTGGTACGGTATATCATAACTTTTAGGCTACCGTCTATGGCTTTATGCTAGGCCTACGTCATTTCTTCACCGCGTACGCCTCCCAACCTCCGCTCTCCAGTTTTTCAACTTTTGCCATAACCTCGCTCTCCATGTCGGAGACGTACTTATCCAGCTTATCTCTAATCTCTCTCCCGAGCTCGCTGTTCTCCGTAGATACAATCCGCAATGCGAGAAGCGCAGCATTTGTTGAATTGTTGATTGCTACAGTAGCTACTGGGACCCCCCTCTATTGCGGGTGTTAGAAGGGAGCAATAAAGAACGGGAAAAGGTTACTAACCGGCATCTGAACGATACTGTGCAAACTATCTACGCCGTCCAGGGTGCTTCCTTTCACCGGAACCCCAATGACAGGGAGTGTAGTCATGGCGGCGACCATCCCAGGGAGGTGCGCAGCTCCACCTGCACCAGAAATTATAGCCCTCAAACCCCGGTCTCTTGCACTTTTCGCGAAGGTGGTCATCCTGTCTGGGGTTCGATGCGCGGACACGATGGTAACCTCATACTCAACCCCGAACTTCTTGAGAATCTCCGCACCAGCCTTCATCACCGGGAGATCAGAGTCCGAGCCCATGATGATCGAAACAATAGGGTTTGGAGACAGGGGAGCTTTGGGAGGAGACGAGTAAGTGGTAGCAAAGGAAGCCTTGGCCTGTTCGGCCGGACTCATCTTGTCTGCGTCTGCTGCATTAATAAGCGGTTGAATCTGATACTCAGCTTCTGCCATAGACCCAGCTACAATAGTGACGTGCCCCATCTTTCGACCTCTTTTGGCCTCACGCTTTCCATATAGGTGGGTGGTCGCTCCTTTAACCTCCAGAGCCTTGTAGGCAACGGTGTCATAGGAAGGGCCAAGGAGATTGAGCATTATGGCATGTGTTGAGGGTGTAGCTAGAGAGGTTGAGTGGGCGTGAAGAGGTAGATCAAGGATAGCGCGAAGGTGAGCTTCATACTGCGAGGTGGGGCATGCTTCGATGGTATAATGGCCCGAGTTGTGTGGTCGAGGGGCGATCTCGTTGATAAGAAGTTCTCCTGAATCCCAAGGTCAATACAAGCTTCACTCCAAACACCTAAGCAGGAGACAGCTCACCATTTTCTAGCAAGAAGATCTCGGCGCCAAAGACACCAGCACCCCAAAGGCTTCCTACGGCCTTTTCGGCGAGTTTTCTTGCCTTCTCCTGAATCGCCCCAGAGACCCGCGCTGGCGCATATACAAGTTTGCAAACGTTCTCTTCATGGACAGTCTCTACAGCTGGATAGCTGATGCACATGCCATCCATTCTCCTGACCACCATCACCGCGAGCTCTTTGGAGAACGATGCCCACTTCTCAGCATATAGCGGTCTGTCCTTCAATGCCTCCAATGCATCTGAAATTGACTCTGGACCAGCGACCACGTAATTCCCTCGCCCGTCGTAGCCCAGCGTTCGTGATTTGAGCATATAAGGATAACCAAATCTCCTGCCAATATCTTCCAAATGAGCTGAAGTGTTTGATTCGACTGATAAGGATTCGGCTGTAGCTACACCGCTGGAAGCTAGATGAGATTTCTGCACATATTTGTCCTGAATGGTGCGGATTGTTTTCCACGAAGGATGGACCTAGGTGTCGGATGAAACCGAGTGAGTGATGATAGCCAATGGTTTGTTTGTCTTTTTACCTTTCAGTAAAGTGAGTGCTAGGCGATTTACCTCTACCGTGGAAGCTGCTTCCAGTTCTTCCAGGACCCTAGTGTCCACATGCTCAATCTCGACAGTTAAAACGTCACATTCCTTAGCCAATTTCAGAATAGCTTTGGGGTCGGAAAATGAGCCGTCTATATGTGCGTGGAGAGCGTTGATTTGCTTTGCGGGTGATTTGGGAGCATCTAGAATAACTGTTTGGAGGTTGAGGCGGTGAGCTGCCTCAACTAGCATTCGACCAAGCTGTATGGTACATGTTAGCTGCCGGTTAATTCGGTGACAGAGGAGATATTATAAACAACCTGGCCACCCCCGAGGATCCCAACAATGCGTGAATCCATTATGTGTGGTGTGATTGGCGATGCTTATTCACTGGGTACGCAGGCAGTGGTAAGGGAGTCGGTGAGACGTGGCTGGGGGGTGGGGCTCACCTTTTTATTCTTTTTTCTTTCTTTTTCTTTCTTAACCTCGGTTTGTTTCAACCACGTCGTTTTCTTTCTCATCAGATTTTATCAGATGGCCCAGTTGGGGAAGGCGCCCCAAGAGATAACTATAACTCTAAATCCCTTTGCATTCGGGTTGTGCCACGACAGCTCAGTTCAGCACCCGAGATCAACCAACCCCCCTCGCTCAACGAGGGAAATAAATTCGTCCCGGTGCGCTTAACCGATATCTTTACGGAGGTACTATAGCGTGGTCTCTTCTGTGCTCCTGTCCATTGTTAAATTTAAGAAGCCCGAGATAACTGGACTACCCGAGATCCATTATACCCAATTCATCGCACTACTTGTACTACTCCTAGCGTAACAACCCCTGCTAGCGGAATATACAAAATTTATGGGCTGTACCTCCATAAGGTTAAAGGGAAGAGAGAGGGAACACTGATATCGCTATCTGCATAACGATAGGGAGTCTTACTATATTGGGGAGCCGAGGGTGATAATTCCCTCGAAACTTCGAGTTGCATCCCGAAGGCCGGGAAAATTGAAGAAAAAAAGAAAGAAAAAAATAGAAAAAATAGGAACGAGGACGGAGCTATAGTAAGTATGATACCGGTATTTCGCTTCAAATGCCCGCCGCTGTAAACAGAATAAACAAAACATCAAGAATAATACGGTAATTAGAAAGCATGTATCGTGCAGGATTTACCCGTGGTTCGGGAAGCTGTATGCGGCAACGAGGATCGCGCATGGTGTTCATTGCCTGATCCGCAATTGATAGGTTACGCTTTTTGCTCGCGGTGGAAAGGAGAAAGGAAACAACGAGCACCCGGTGAAACGAGCATCTGCTTAAGGACGAGCCCATGGTTGGTGGGCGTTGCGTCGGGAAACATTGTATACATAAATGTGTGGATCTTTATGGATATCACTCTTCCCACCTCCGGGTTTATGCCACCAGGAAGGTGGCATAAGAACTAGGCTTGCTTGCTTGCTCTCTTGTAATTACCGGTATTTGCTACCAAAAGGCAAAAGTCTCTGCCGCAAACCGACATGCCCCAACAAAGTTCCGTAATTTCGGATTGCTCACCATGTCCTTGTGCCTTTTTTTTTTAGACATTAGTTTCGAAAGTTATATCATGGGCACAACGCCCCATTGTCTAATCAGATATATGCTACGATAAGCACCAATAGGAATGGTGCGGGGTTACCCCGGAGTGGCAATGGACTCGGCCAAGCGTTCCTCTGATTGGAAACCATTACTTCAGAGCAAGCTGGAGATATCAGAGGCCCGGGCAGAAAGTGGTGCAATAAGCTACCGGTACTGGTAGCTTACTCGCACTGTCGCTATCAAAGTTGCCACTTCATTATTCGGTTGATTGTGGTTGTGCAGCTGTGAAAATTTGAGATGCGTAAGAAAAAGAAAAGTCCAGGTTATTTTCCCTTTTCCAAGAAAGACGCGTGATGGATTCACAGAGCATTCCGTAGTGCACTTCCGGCGATGATATTGGTCCGGAATCGCTCCACCCATCTTCTCGGGCGGTCTCGGGAGTGAGTAAACAGGAAATTTTGTTTTTTCTCTCAGGAGATGATTAGGGGGAGAAAAGGTTTTGAGGAAAGTACTGTACCGGTACTCGAGCACATGATGTATGTACTGTACTGTGAGAATTTACTGCACAGTACGTGTTCTTGCGAGAAGAACAGGATACGTTGTGTGGGTACCTGTACTGTACAGGCGTAATGAGCGGGAAAGAAGGAACTGAAGCGGTAGTCGCGCCTGGGCAGCAGCAGATACCAATAGGTGGCAATTTGTAGCAACTAATAACACCTTACAGGAGGATACTCAGGTTTGGTTATGGCGTTGGTAACTTACCCTGTTCCAAGATAGCAGGTAGGTTAAACGTTTCCAGTGCTTCGTACCATAAAGAGGGTTTGACGTTCCTATTTGACGTCATGCGCCAAGGGGAAACCATCGCCCAGGTTTGTTCCCTTGCTTGTTGATGGAATTCGGCTCCTGTCCTTTTTCTTCTTCTTCATGATCGAATATTATGGCCCAAGGGATAGTACGAGGGGATGAGGAGGAGAACACGGTGTTGGGGGGAAGGAAATACAGTACCTATTTCATTGGCAGAGGTTGATCTGGCTAGAGTAAACGCCAACCGGCCCCGTTTTCGTACCGATAATGTTATCATATGGCCGAGTAGGACTGCGGGATGGTTGATACGTAGGGGGAGGAGCTCAAGGTGGGGACGCACCCTTTACTTTTGTTTCCTGTCCAAATTCCGGTGCGGAATCCATCTTGCCGCTTGTTTTCTATTCATCTCTCTCTCTCTACCTCCTTCACCTTCTTTTCTTCGCTTCCCTCTTGCTCTCATCATCCATCTCCCCTCCGTCTTGACAAACATCCTCACATTTTCACCTGTCACACACACCTGCTGCATTCACCACACCACTATCTTTCACCACTACCCGCAGCGGGAGATTAAAAAAAAGGAAAAAGACCGAAAAAAAAAGAAGGAACCTATCTCTGCGGGCTTTCTTTCTACCCATCTCTTATAATTCAGCCTTTTTGTTGCTGCATATTGCCCTGTCAATTTTTGCTGTTTTTTCTGGTGGCTGCTTGGTACTTGTAAGTCTCAACTGCCCCCATAGACACTGCCCCCAAAGCATACATCTATATTCCACTCGTCCATTTTTCCCCGGGTTACTCCCAGATATTTTAGAAAACCATTCCCGCCGGAGGTGAAATCACATCACTACACGCAGTTTCGCTGACCTTTTCAGTCTTTTAGAAGAAAAAAGAAAAGAAAAAAAGAGCAGCGAGAAGTCATTGAGAACACTCACGGTACGAAATGTCTGAGGCACCGGAAGGCAGAAGAGATGTCAAGAACCACCTTCTGTTCGAGATTTCTACAGAGGTTGCAAACCGGGGTATGTTGGTTCTCATCGTCAATTCCCTAGTGCAATCGATATAGGTTCTAATCTGAATCGAACCTTCATAGTTGGCGGTATCTATTCCGTCATAAAGTCTAAAGCGCCAATCACTACTGCTGAGTATGGCGAGCGTTACTGCCTTATCGGCCCCCTCAACCGTACTTCTGTGCGTTCTCAAACACCCTCTCGCTCCTCTTCTCCTTTTTATCGTTCATTCCCCGTGCCTTGTTCCCCCCCGCCGCCATATTGGCACCCATACCCCCCTAAAGAGGCTACCCATTATCCACTATCTCGTCCACTTTGCCCACCAGCATCACCACTAATATCAGACTATGATGTTCTTTCACAGGCTGCGGTTGAAGTTGAAGCTCTTGAGCCGACCAATCCGGCACTAAAGGCCACCCTCGCTGCTATGAGTGATCGAGGAATTCAATGGCTGTACGGTAGATGGCTTATTGACGGTGCCCCAAGGGTGCTTCTTTTTGATACAGGTACTGGGTATAAGCACTTGGACGAATGGAAGGGGGATCTGTGGAGTACAGCCGGGATCCCATGCCCACCGGGCGATGCCGAGACCAATGAGGCTGTCGTGTTTGGCTACCTAGTTGCCTGGTTCCTTGGAGAGGTATGTGCCCGGTTCCATGCAGGAACCCGACTTGGCTGACCTTTCCGTAGTTCGTCAGCCACGAGCAATCCCGTGCAGTTATTGCGCATTTCCATGAGTGGCTCGCCGGTGTGGCTCTCCCCCTTTGCCGCAAGCGAAGAATTGATGTTACAACTATCTTCACAACTCACGCTACACTGCTCGGAAGATACTTGTGCGCTGGATCCGTTGATTTCTACAACAACCTTCAGTATTTCGATGTGGATGCTGAAGCGGGCAAGAGAGGGATCTACCACCGTTACTGTATCGAGCGTGCAGCAACCCATTCTTGTGATGTCTTCACTACAGTTTCTCATATCACGGCTTACGAGAGCGAGCACCTGCTCAAACGCAAACCGGATGGCGTTTTGCCCAATGGATTGAACGTTGTAAAGTTTTCGGCGATGCACGAGTTTCAAAATCTCCATGCCCAGTCCAAGGAAAAGATTCATGATTTTATAAGGGGTCATTTTTATGGTCATAACGATTTTGATCTAGAAAATACTCTCTACTTCTTCACAGCAGGGCGTTATGAGTATCGCAATAAGGGGGTTGACATGTTCATTGAATCGCTAGCTCGGTTGAACCACCGTCTGAAGATCTCTGGGTCAAAGACCACCGTCGTTGCATTCATTATCATGCCGGCTCAGACACACTCTCTAACTGTTGAAGCTTTGAAAGGCCAGGCTGTTATCAAAGCACTGCGGGACACTGTGGATAACATTGAGAAAGGGATTGGGAAGAGGCTGTTTGAGCGTGCGTTGAGGTGGCATGATGGAGAACAAGTTCCGGCTGAGAAGGACCTCATGAGCAATCAAGAAAAAGTCATGCTGAAACGGCGAGTGTATGCTCTGAAGCGAAATGCTCTTCCACCGATTGTCACGCACAACATGGTGAGAGATGGGGTACCCTCAATTATTTCGTTGCGATGTTGCCTCAAGAAGGTATTATATACTGACAGGTTTGTGTTGCCTTAGATTGATGACCAAGCCGACCCTATTCTTAACCAAATCCGGAGGGTACAACTGTTCAACCATCCCTCCGATCGAGTTAAGATCGTTTTCCATCCCGAGTTTTTGAATTCATCGAACCCCGTTTTGTCGCTTGACTACGATGACTTTGTTCGCGGGACCCATCTTGGAGTTTTTGCATCCTACTACGAACCTTGGGTGAGCCGAGCATCTCTAATTTGGCTTGGGGAAAACACTAATTATTGTAACGTAGGGTTATACTCCTGCCGAATGCACTGTCATGGGTGTACCGTCGATCACGACCAATCTTTCTGGTTTTGGGTGCTACATGGAAGAATTGATCGAAAATGCATCTGACTATGGTATCTACATTGTGGACCGCCGAATGAAGGGAGTCGATGACAGCGTCAACCAGCTTTGCCAGTTCATGTACGATTTTACTGTTAAAAGCAGGAGGCAGAGGATCAACCAAAGGAATAGAACTGAGCGATTAAGTGATCTCTTGGACTGGAAGAGGATGGGCATGGAATATGTTAAGGCAAGGCAATTAGCCTTGAGAAGAGGTAGCTTGCTCCGGCTAGTAGTAACTACAACGGGACTAATTAGGGATTTTTTTTTTTAGCCTACCCCGGTTCGTTCGATTCTAAGGAACCATTCCCATTCTTCGACGGTACGGAACAAAAGGTTTCACGTCCCTTGTCTGCTCCTGGCTCCCCAAGAGACCGCTCCGGCATGATGACCCCTGGAGATTTCCCGTCATTGCAGGAAGGAATGGAAGGATTGAATACAGATGATTACGTTGGTTGGAGATTGCCGTAAGTGCCGAAACCGATCCAATCCGATAACAGAAAGCCTGTGTTAACGCCTTTGGGATGTTTAGCGAGGAGGAGGATCCTGATGATTATCACTTCCCCTTGACCCTCAGAGCACCTCTTACCAAGAGACAACAGCCATCTGTTAATGGCGAACATAACAGCTAGGATGGGGAACACCCTGGCGCACCGTTTGGGGGTGGCGAAGCAGAGTGAGCAATGAACCTAAAAAAGAAAGGCAGGTTGGCACTCAAGAATACCGCCTTTTACTGCACTGTTTCTATGGGTATTGGCCGAGGCGGGTTGAGGAAAGTGATGCCATTCCGTATAATTGTATTTCTAGTGATCAAATGTTTCGTTTGTCAGATACTTCATTGTTTGATATCGGACTTCTTTTTTTTCCTTTTTTTTCCCTTTCTTTCCATGATTTCTTCCCTAAAAAAGACCACTAGATGAACTACTGTTGGTAGCTAGCAAGCGCGAGTGGGTCTGTGGATTGCAGTGGATGAGGAAGGATGATGGTCGAACCATGGTATGATACCTTGATACTCCACGAGAGATACTCCACGAGATGTTCCTTTCGGGGGTAACGGATGTAGTACGTACTAAGGAACGGGAGGTAATCTACGTATATAGGCAGAGCAACGTGTCTGCGCCTGAGTAAGCGTTATCGATGTTGCTGTGTATCTTGTCTGTTGGTTTCTGTTTGCGCTCTGGTGTCGAGCTGTTTCTATTTAGCTTACCCGAGTGATATTTTGTGAATATCCATTCTTAAGCGCTCGATGAATAAATTTATTTTTATTTTTTTGGAGGGGGATGTATTATAGTATGATACTTTTTATTACTGTGTCTGATCCGTAGCGGGTCTGTATTGTTGTAGGTTATGGCTAGGTATTTTGTCATTAATTTCAAACAAAGTTGATTAATCCTCAGTCACTCTTTCCGGGATCATTGAATGTGCATAGGAATCTCGTATTTCATTCGGCATAGCCATGACCATCACACCAAAAAAGTCGTTCCAGGTTTGGGCAAGATGCAGGCTGTTGTCGACGAGTCGCCATTCCAGAGCCGAAATATGATACAAGGATATTATCATACCGCCCTCTCTCACAAAGCTGATTCTCAGTGAGCAATTTCCTTTCGGGAAAGTAGTGATGAGTTTGGCGCCTACCTGTGCCACCACCGCGATGGAGAGAGAGACTCCCGATTTTGCTCGTCGCAGCGCACGTTGGCTTCCTCAAACCGTTGCCGATAGCCACCAGCGGGGGGTTCTCGTGTCTCGGGGTCATGATAGATAGATAGATAAATTTAGGTTATCCCCAGGGCTATGATACCGGCACCTCCGCAGAGTCAAATGACAGGATATATCACACGTGCACGTTGGGTAAACGTTCTTGGAAATTATTTTGAAACATGTTTGGTGCAGTAGAATAGGGTACTGGGGCGGCTTCATAGCTACAAGAGCCAGATAAATTTGAAAACAACGAGTCATCGTATGAATATTGGATGAAAGGCTTAAATCTGACCCCACGCCATCTCCAGCGTTTGAACAGATTCCAGGAGAGGTTTTCGGGGTTCTGTGCGAACGTGCTTCTGGAGATTTTATACGTACAGTAGGGTAGGGTTGTGCGCTCGGGTTAAACTGGGACGCGATCTATCGGCGGCACTCGTGCTGAGCGAGCTCCAGGTTCCAAGCCGCAGTCCGGTTTTGGCGGAAGGCGGAAGGGAAAAAGGGAAATCCTCTCTCCCTCTCTCGGGCTTATTTTTGCCCCGCGTAATCGTTTATCAGAGTGGGGCAAATAGCTCCTTTTCATCTTTCTTTTCCCTTTTTTTTTTTTTCTTCCGCACTTTTGAGAATGAGGTTGACATGTCAGGGCTCAGGAAGGATCGAAGGAATATCTAGTGAAAGGAATTCGAGTCAGCGACCTTGAGTGAGTGATTACGGTATCGGCTTTCGACGATACCGAAGAGCAAGTGGAAGAAAGAGGTGGTTGGTTGGTGGCCAACTTGACCGACTAGGCAAGTATCATCAGAATAAAGAATAAAATTAAAACCTCTAAAGAGACTGAAAACCTAGAAAATCTCCCTACTCGCCGTGAAGCTTGAGTATTGCTTGCGGCAGGACTGGGTGATATCCCACACCCACCTGCCCCGGCACTCCTTCCGCACAATATAGCAGTACGAGTTACAGTATCACAACTTGGACCACGCGCTCTAAATCGAGAATATATAGCGTAACAACCTCCCGTTCCGATCTTATCCAATGCTGAGCACGAAATCCTTCATATCATTATTCCTCATGTATACCCCCCCCCCCCCAAACGAGAAAATACCGAGGGGGAAATGGCAGTGCGTCGGTGTGTACCACATCATAGCACAACAAGTGTGCGACAGTGCGGCAGCGAGTGATAGCACGGGTACCTATGATACTGTATTGAATATAAAGAGCGGCTAAACAGTGAAATCCCTCAGCATTTCTAAAAAAAAATAAAGTTTACACCGAGGAATGAATTAACTTACCTTCACCAGCTTTTTTTTTTTTTTTTTTTTTTCTTCTTCAGAGAATATATATACACCCTCCACTCATGTTCAGGGCGGTTGTGAATTCCTTCACAACCGCACTCGCGGCTTCAGCTCGACCGCTATCTACAGATACCGTGCACAGTATCGTACGTGGCGGGGCTCTAATGGGACGGGCCGGCGGTGGGTCGTCCGTCCGGCCCTCCCGGGCGGACGCCGTTAGATTACCTCAGATACAGGAACTTGGATTTCTAGATGTGTAGGATCCCGGTGAGCGGCGACGGACGGGGCTTGTATCATACTCGTACAAATAATTGGGCGCAAGAGTTACCGAGGGTTAGACTAATGGGCAGGCACCCACTAAATGTGGCACTTTGGACGCCAGTCTCAGCATGCGACTCCCTGCCCGGGGCGCTTGGAATCACTGTGCTTAGGGGGCGGGCTGGGGCCATGCATGTACAGTACGATACAATTCCCCACACTTGCTTTAAATATTCCCACCAGCTAGATAATTACTACGTATCTAAACCTAGTAAAGCAGAACTGCAAGGGATCAAAGCTGTGTCCATAGTCTAGTTTTCAATTGTGTTGACCACTCCGAAAGTGACCTAAATTTTTGTGTGATATGGGGCGCCATACAAGAAGGTACTGTACAGTACTGTACTGTACATGGCAACCAAATATCATACCTCAGACTTAAACAACATTCCCTCCACCTTATTGCCATGATTAAAAATTCTGTAATTTCCTCCGTGTTGTCTGCAGGCTCACCGATGCACTGCTGGATTTTGTTTGGCAAATTCTCATCGGCATTGGGCTGTGAGAGGGTGAAGGTTGATACTTTTGGTGTGAAAAGGGCAAACCGCGAAACGTTTTGTCCTAATACAAGTACTTTAGATGGCAAATATCCTTGCAAATGACTTCCCACATCAGTCTCCTCGTCGGTCGGTGATCAATGCTTGACAAAACCTAACACTACTACTCCGCAAAACCAACCCGACTCAAACAGCGGAAGCTACACCATCCTAAAACAACTCTACTAGCACACTAAAGGCTTGGGAGATGCCGATAACATCTCAAAATATCATTATCATAAAACTAACAGTGACTCGTTTTTACTCATACATCGCCGAGAAGACCCATAACGTAGAAGATTTCGAAGAGTGAAGCGTGCTACTCTTCGTCCTCATCACCACCTTCTTGCTCCTCCGCTTCCATCGAAGGGACGGCGCTTGTCTCCCTGCCAGTCTCGCTCGCGAGATCATCTACCCTCGGAGGCCTCGTCATGACAATAGTATCATCCCCCTCCTCGTCATCCGAGGCCTCTCCTGCAGTCGCCTCGCCAGCTACAGCCTCCGTTTCGTCTCCTGTAGCTGCCAGCTCGTCTCCTGTAGCCTCCGTTGCACCGTCCCGCTCCAGCTCACTGACAATCTTCCCTAACGAAAGCTCCAGCTTATTGAGTGCATTCCTGGATGGCGCATCCGTGGCAACTTTATCCCCGATCGCCTGGGCGACAAGATCATACAACTCCCTGAGCTTTTCGGGAGTGGCTTCAGCTGGTATATAAAGCTTTCCGAGCATTGTGCATAGCACTTTTTTCTCCTCCTTGTTGCAGCTGCTGCTACTGACGCGTTCCAAGGTATCTATGGCGAGGTCAACGTGCACATTTGGGTCGACAATCCTTTCTTCGATGCCGCCGCGACCTGCCTGAACCCCCCCGCCAACATTCTTGCGGGGGTCGGTCCAGTCGACCATCTGTGAGGCTGTAGTGGTGATTGAGACCATTTCTTCCTCTTCGCCCAGATTCTCACGGATCAGGAGCAGTTGGTGAATAGTGTTTACCGTTATCTACAGATGTTAGTTATGTTCTTGCGATGAGGAAGTGTAGTGGTGAACCTTCTGCATTCTTGTTTGATTTTCAGGGCGGGAGTGGCAGTAGACTGGTAGGAAGTATGTTAGGATTTGACGAAGGCTTTGGTTATCTACCGTTGCCGAATCGAAATACGCGACTACAAGTACTTTGAGTAGCTAATAAAAACCGGTCAGAACCTCCCTTGAAACACCAATTGGAGCTTTACCTCTTCGTCTTTGATGACCTGTGCAAGCATCAATTTGCAGACCACTTCTGTAGCAGTAGCCTGTACCTCTGGTACTTCGTCAAATTTCAATGCTTTTGCAAACATTCTGTAGAGAACCCTTTGCTCCACTTCGCAGCTATCTCCCTCAAAGATCGCGGAGCCATGGGTAACCAAAATATCCGACATGATATGAAGCGCTTCTATTTGCAGTGCCTCGTGGCCCCTGTTGAAGCAATGAGCGAAGAGAGTAAGATTCTCTTCAGCAAGTGTCTTTGACTAGGTTAGCAAATGGATCGACAGAATCTTGGAGGAGATAACTACCTTGTCTAAAAGACAACTCAACCCCAAGCATCTAAGTCCACGTTCCCTTACCGGTGCCTCATGACTCCGCACAGCAGGAACAACTAGACCATTCAACATGGTTACAAGATGGGTATTCTTCTTCAAACTTCCCGACACATTTTCAAGCATACATTGAGCAATGTGAAGGCACTTTAGGTTAATCATGAGCTCCTTCACAGCTTTTGCTTCTTCGTCCTCGTCCTCTCCCTCTCCTTCTTGCTCTTCTTCTCCATTCCCCTCAACACCATCGATATCCATCACGTCCGTATCCTCATCTCCATCGGCAGGCCTGCTCCTAGATCTTTTTCTGGCTGATAGAGCGGCTTTCGCTACCGGGGTACTAGCTTTTACAGAAGGCACCCTGACAGTGATAGCATCCTCAATGCCATCATCACTGACGTCGCTCTTCGCTGAATGAAAGCTTTCGTCGGCAGCCCCAGCCTCGTCTTCATCGTCGGCGATTCGATCATGTACCTCTGCAATGACCTCCAAGATTAACATGCAAAAATCGCCCTCGCCCATACTAAGTTTAGCAAGACATTCAGTTATCAATTTAGTAACGCCTTCAGGTAATTCAGGTATGGCGAGACTCTCGCGAAGCAGGGCAAACATCTTTCTCCGTCCAATTTCATCTCCATAGTCCATCCTCGAAGCAATCATCAGAAGTTGCTCGGCAACAAATTCCCAAGTAGCTGCTTCCGCATCTTCGCTCTCTAGGGCGACAACAAGCTTATTCAGATATTTTTGGAGGTGAAGTGCTAGCTTTGTAACCTCAGGCATTTTTTCGTCAATTTCCCCTGCCTCTCTCTGAGCACTCGGAAGATCTCTGCAGTAATCGTTGTAACTCCGAGCCAGAAATGCAGACTCTGCTGTAAGATCTTCCCAAAATTCATCGCCGAAGGTAATTTTCTCAACAAAGTCCTTCCTCTCCTCCCAGAAGCCTCTCAACGCGAGTTCCTTAACTCCGCCTTGAGGGCCGTCGCTAGTAACATCCAAGCGCTCAAGGATTTCGATTACATCGCCATCGACATCTTCAAGCCAGCGGTAGTTGAACATACGTCTTGCAGCTTCACGGACAGACTCATCACGGTCATTAAGACCCCATCGAAGCAGCTTTTCACGCATCCCAATAGAAAGGTGACGGAAATCGCCAAGGCCGGGAAGGAGGCGCGTGAAAACCGAACGGCGGGTTACTGGATCGGTATCACGGGTTCGTTCAAGGAGGTAAGGAAGTGTCTCGGGGGTAGGGTTGATATTATACAAAATTGTACGCCGAACATCTCTAGCAGCAATATCAGTACAAATACCACCAAAGACGCAAATGACATAACAGCAGATACTCACGCGCTGGGATCATTTTGCATAGTTTCAATCAAAGCAGCCAACACATTACCATCCCCCTCCTCGTCACCGCCCTCACTATCATCCTCACCCGTTCCAACACCCATTTCTAGTAATTTTATCACGCCGACTACTGCCTGAACTCGAACAGGAGTTTCTTTATCCTTGATGCGCTTCAAGAGCTCGGATCTCAATTGCTTGAATATAGCGTTCGACTTTGTAGAGTAGTCATAAGGAAATTCTGGTAATGCGTTGGCCAATGAAAGCGAGAGAAGCTGTGTGGTACGATATCGGACCGTTTTCTCTCTCGAAGATATCAACGGCAAGAGGTAAAAGATGAATCGAAGAACGAAGCGAATTGCAGGTGTTTCTTCAACAGCCCCTTCTTCACCTTCTATCATTTGCTCATCTTCACCGTCTTTCTTCTTAGGTTTATCTGCCCAAGCGGGTCGCTTAATTAGCACCGAGGACTAGCAAATTTCATGGACCTTCAGATAATACCGACCTTTATCAAGCAGCCCCCTCACGAATAAGTCTATGAATCTCAAGCATCTATCTCCCACAACCTCACTTTTCTTGGTCACAAGAACCCTATTAAGGAAACTAGTGAATCCTTTGACAAAGGCCTTTTCTCCAACCCTTCCCCCACCGATGGACGTGCCCAGGGACCCAGTGCCTGCTGCACACTGTTCCCAAATAGACCGCATCGTAATTGCCAATTTCCTGTGACCAGCTGTAGTCTTCTGGGCCGATTGAAATATAGTTGCAATGGCATCTTGAAGCGGAGTATAAGTTGCTGGTGGTGGGCTAGGTTCAAGTGCTGGAGATGTGGTAGCTGGAGTTTCCTCGGCGGCGGCGGGGGCTCGTTTTCGTGGGGCTCGCGTACGAGCAGATCGTGAGCCAGCTACTCGAGCAGGCATTGAAATAATAATTAAGGCGACTTACTCTAAGTGGATTTCAAGGTTGGAGGGGTATGAGGTGCAAGACGGTTTTCGTTTGTTTTCTGATTCCTATTGCCAAAATAAGAGGGCAAAATAAACACAAGAAAGTTATTAACCGTTTGTTGTGGCAACCCCTATCTAATCAGATTGTTCCACATCCAGATTATCAGATAATATTATACACAAAATTCTGATAATCCCAACTTAGACTATTTATCACTTTCAAAATCAATCGATGCGAAATTAGTTAAAACCCCCAAGAGCCGCGTGGTCTCCAATCTCGTGCGTGCATTCGCCCCACCTTCCGCTTCCCTCTATTTGTCTACTACTTTTCTCGCCATTTCTCATTGCTTCCCTTCCACACCACCACCCCTCCTCTTCTTCCGCTTCCTCTTTTTCCTCACACCATGTTCCGTTTCGGTCTCCGCCGTTTTGCAACGGCTGCTGAAGCTGCTAGCCCCTATGGAATCAAAGTTTCAAAAGCCCAAGGCAGTGTGAATGGATTTGTTGGAGGTTTGTCAATCCCCAGCCATCGGCAAATTCGTAATTCCAAATCCGAAACTAACTCGACAGCTATCGGAAACACACCTTTAATACGGCTCGGCAGACTCAGTGAGGAAACTGGTTGTGATATTTATGGAAAGGCAGAGTTCATGAACCCAGGTGGCTCAGTAAAAGGTACGTCCCCCTCCAGCTCAGCAGATATTCCCTCTGATAATACATTAATGACATCCAAAATATAAAAATCCCAGATAGAGCAGCACTGTACGTCGTTAAGGATGCCGAGGAGAAGGGCCTTATCAAGCCAGGCGGAACCATTGTAGAAGGAACTGCAGGGAACACGGGGATTGGCCTCGCGCATGTTTGCCGGTCGAAAGGTCAGCCCAATTTCTTGCAATTGGTGATACTGAAGATTTAAGCTGATCTTCAAACAATCAAAGGGTATAAATGCGTAATATATATGCCCAACACCCAGTCACGAGGGAAGATAGACCTTCTCCGATTACTGGGCGCTGAGGTATTCCCTGTACCAGCCGGTAAGATGCGTATTTGGCAGAAACTATTCCAAGGCACACTCCTAACACCCTCTTAGTAGCTTTTGAGAACCCTGAGAACTATAATCACCAGGCCAAACGCCACGCTGGTGAGTTTCTATCACTTCCCTCTCAACCCCAATCCTAAACTTAACTTTCCTTAGAAAAAACCGAGAACTCAGTTTGGACAAACCAGTTCGATAATGTTGCGAACCGTCGTGCCCATATTGAAACAACAGGTCCGGAGATCTGGGCCCAGCTCGGCGGCAAACTCGATGGCTTCACCTGCGCAACTGGTACTGGCGGAACACTTGCAGGCGTTACGCGCTACCTCAAAGAAGTTTCTGACGGCCGCACTGAATGTTGGCTTGCCGACCCTCCGGGCTCAGTCCTCTTCTCCTACATCACTTCCGGTGGAAAACTCAACGAACGCACTGGGGGGTCTATCACTGAAGGGATTGGCCAAGGGCGCGTAACAGACAACCTCAAACCCGAGATCAAACTTATCAATAACGCATTACATATCTCAGACGAAAAGTCCATCGCAATGGTCTACAGACTCCTCGATGAGGAAGGATTATACATGGGTGCTAGCAGTGCCTTAAATGTTGTAGCAGCTTACGAGCTTGCAAAGAAGCTAGGCCCTGGCAAAAGTGTAGCCACTATACTATGCGATGGTGCCTATAGATACGCTGATAGGCTCTTCAGCAAGAAATGGTTAGATTCCAAGGGCCTGTACGAAGCGATCCCAGAGCACCTAAGGAAGTACATTGTGTTGGAATAGGGCCGTACAGTAGATAGAATAACAGCGTCTACCAATGGTGGATACACTGGGTAGATAGAGGTTTGTAGATAGTATATTTGAGGGTGGTAGCGTTTGTCCCAACAGCGCCCAACGAATACATTTGAATTCTCATTCAAACGGAGAAAGCTAGAATCACAAATTATCACTCGACTTATCAGGATGCTTCAAAGGCTGTAAAGAGGCTCCCTGGGTCAGGTTCTGCTCCCCAATGAAGCGTCCCGTATGTCCTTCACACAAAATCAACCAACTCCCATAAAATCCATAATAACCCCTTAAAAAATCGACATCGGATGTGCTTTCGCCAAGTGAAATATTTCACGGATTCCCCGGGGACGAATTCTTGACATTTAGTAATTTCGGATTACTATTCTATTATTTCTACATTTAGCTTTGCTTGATTTTTTGTGTTATCTTTTCCTTGGCCCAGTCTTCACGTTGCCCCCTCCCCCCGCTGATGCCGTCATAACGTAACCAAGATGGGGAGAATTCTAACACGCGCGTGCCGGAGATTCGGTCCAACACCATTCCTCGGACCAAAGATTTGACGTGTAATACCTCCTTGTGAATGAGCCATGGCCACATTGAGAGGTAGGTGCATCTAGGGTTCGTCGAGACCCCCGTGGTGGAAAATTACCGACATGTTTTGGTGAATGCGTCGATGCCTCCCCTGCCAATATCAATATATATCATACCACGGATGTAATATATCACCATGCCGACACAACCCCGCCAGACCCTTCAACCCGTAAAACCAGAAAAAAAGTCGCATAATCGTCAACGCAAGCATATCAAAACCTCCACCAAGCCGGTAGCTTCGAACAATTCTGAAGGTACGGGAATTTGAAGGGGGGGCGAAATAAGGTCGTGGGTTCTATCCCGAAGTAGGCTTGATCTCGGATTGCTAATTATAAACGAATGGATGCTTTTTTGTACTGTGCTCAGGTGCCTGAGGTGGCTCTCACTCGTGGGTGTGGGGCGTCGTGGTGGGTCGTTTGGTGGTGATGGGGGAATTGATAGTTTAGAATGTATACTATCGACGTAGAAGGCCATAGGTGGCATCTATCGAACGTAAACAGGTTCGAATTGCGGATATATAGGTCAGAAATGGCCCGGAGACTGGTGTCATTGGGCTGCAGGCGCAAGACTAGCCATCATACGAATGAAGCAAAAAAGGTTTTCCAACTCGCTTGAGGTCCCAAGGAGCCCGTGCTAGTCTGATATGATAACGCCGCAGAGCCCCCCAGACATGAGCATGATAATGAATTCACCGCTGATAGCTGATGCCCCTCCGAATAGTAAGTAGACTTACCACTTTGTAACATTGAAATCGGATCCAACACCCCCAATCTCGGCATCCGACTCCCCAAACTTCAAGTTAGCAGTATCCGCTTTAATCTCCCCAAAACCCCTTTCCATCACCCCGACAGACCTCTTTCGAAATCTCCCAAGATCCTGCCATCACGGTCCCTAGTTAATATTTATCATTAAATTTTATGAACACGGGCTATACCTTGCTCAAGCAATCGGCACGGCCATCCAACTGGCTTAAATGTGTCGGTTTGTTTCCTGTCGTGTTCGAGAAAGCAGCGGGGTTGAAGCCCAGCCTGGATAGCAGTGCTGCGACTTATCCCCGAGCCCGCCAGGGGCAGGGGGAAAGGCACTGGAGAAACCAGGGACGTAGAGAGAGCTATCATAATATTATCATAGTCCAAAAACTCTTTCTCTCCCTCCCCGGCAGTTGAGAGCACAAGGACATTAAATTTTTATCCTTTGCGCAGACATTTTCCCCTCTGCGTGCCCCAATACCAGTACGATACTCCCCCCCCCACTAAGTTCCAGTACTCGAGCGCCACCGGTAGACTACTGTAGTACGAGTATGTGCCGCCAAACTTCACTCGCAGTGTTCCAGGCTAATTCCTGTGCCCGGGACGTTCCCAATAATACCGGCACCGGTACTGCATATTATTCTTCCATATTTACCCACAAGACAGTTTATTATTCGTAGCTTGACCCCCTAACCATCCTTGGTAAGCAAGGATTACCCCCATAAACAAGTTTTGCTAGTACCGGTATTGAAACTTTTACGGTAACTTATGGGAATACTTGTTCACTATTTGTGCTTGTTCTGCGCGTTCATAATGTGTATTCACAGTACTTGTTCTGCTCACTCTGTCCAGAAAACAAGAGGAATGAGAGGTCCCAATACATTTCTGAGATGCTCGTCCCCACAAAGAAAACCCTGCACAGTCCCCCCACTAGGATTTTGAAAAACATCATAATAATAATTATCATATATCATAGCTCTATTTTCTATCCCCACAGTAACTTTCTTTGTTTCAAGCATTACGTTATGTGGAATGTTCTTGAACTCCGAAAAACAAAAAAGCACTGTTAATTGCCAAGAAGAGCCAAATTTTGGGAGACACATAGCCAAACCCGTTTGTGCGAGTACAGTAACCCTTGGTTAGACTAACCAATCCCTGACGCTTGTGAACCAGCGGGAGAACCAGCCAAGCTCTAAGAATTTTGGTGTTTTGTCGATTTTTAACAAACTTCGGGGAACTACGAGCCCCGGCAGCTGCTTAGACGACTTTGTATCATACCCGTCCACAAGCTAGACTATGCGCCAGGTCATAATGCACTTGCAGCCTCCGGAGGAAGTGGCTACCAGCGGCTATTCACCCGAGAGGGCCGGAAGGAAAAAGGAACCTAAAGTTCCGCAAAGAGGCATCCGAGGCCACTTTCAGACCTCATCGCAAAGCAATCTATCACCCGCAGATATTGGACCGTGAGACCTGCTACATCCAGGCAATGTTCTCAACCGGGCTGAACTAGAAGCCATTGGCAGCAGCACTCCCCAGCAGCACACTCGAGAGAGGGCTTTGCAGATCCAAGAGCCAGAGTGAACCAGCAAGGGATGAGAGGCAGGAGGTGCTCGAGTAAATATATACTTGTACCGCAAGTCCACCACGCGACCTCATCCCCCATACGGCTGCAAATGGACCACTATACGATCACGATGACGGCACTACAATCGTCCAAACAGGGGAAGGAAAAAGTCAGGAATTTAGGCCCCGGTAGTGTTCAAACGCTCCCGCATAACGACCACGAAGCCCGCATATCAGTCAGTATGTATTGATCGGAGGACATGAATTATAGTGACTTGCAGTTAACAATACGAGTAGAGAATTACTATGTATCCAGGTAATTTGGTTAGATTAATTTACGTCTTATCATGCTCACACTGCTCGTTGTGAGACAAAATAACGCCCCTTTTTGTCGGGCAATGCTTCCCGCACCGGGACTGTATCACACAATACGGATACAGTATCATACTGCACCTATCAATAGGTCAATGGCCGGCAACATGCAACATTCTCTTCCAACTGTCAACCACCGGGAAATGTGACACACACCCGCCAAGCTATGCCAAGCGACTGCCCCAACTCTTCGGCTATAAATTGGTCGTCCCTCCCCCCCGCTTCGCTCCGTCCTCTCTCCTCCTCCACATACCCCACCTCAAGTGTCGCTTTGTTTTTTTTTAAAAAAAATTCTTCTGATGTTTCCGTTTCTGTTTCTTGCTTTGATGAGCGACTCATTTGGAAAACGACTGACAAACTTGTGCTCAGACTCCTTCTGTAGATACGCCACAAGTGTTCAGCGGTCATCCTTCACGGATGTACTCGATGTCACCTTCTGCTAGTTCCGGACGAACCCTTGGTTCTCCCACAATACCCCCCCCCGCCGTAGCCGTCAGGGCTCGGAATCTATACAATCAACACAACCTAGGTAGCACTCCGGTCGCCCGGTAGTGTTTTACATTTTTAAGTCCAGTTATCAGCTGGCAACGGTTAACGGCATTGCTTATCAGCTTCGTCGTCGTTTTCCTCGCGGTCTTCATGTTCTTTCGAGCATGAAGCCATGGGGTTGGTTAAGGAGTTTTTTTTTTTTTGATGCCATCACTACAGTCAGAGGATCGGCAAGAAGAATATTATTCCTATACCCGCTCGGGGGTCTTTCCGAGCCTGAAATAAAAATATAAAACTCCATTAAAACACTTCCTCCGGGAAGGAAAAAAAAAAAAAAAGTATGTTTCCCTCTGCCAACACCCCAAACAATCCTCTTCCTATCGTAGTTGACTAACGAATGGCATATTAGGACAACTGACGTTTTGATGTGTTCTGATTCGCGCGCATTCAATGCCAAACGTCTCGAATAAATATATGAAGGAATCATGTAGGTTTCCCCTCCATTTCTCATCAAGGTTTTTTTTTCCTTTCTGCTTGCTTGCTTTATTTATTTCTCTTTGCGCACTTGGACACTTGAGGTTGGGCTGGGAAGCGTTTGTAATTTAGATGATATTATGGAAGAGAGGATTATGAATAAACGTGTCGGGGGGAGGAGAGTGCACCCCATACAAATTCAGGAAATTGTGGCAAAGTTGTACTAGTACTTGTGCTCCACTCACGTCCCCCATCATACAAAGTAACTTGGCCAACTAAACGCTTGCATCTCCTATGTTGTCTTGCTGCCTTATCTGGGGAGCATTCAAGCAGATTTATGGCCACCGAACCTGATCAGACGCCAGCATGCTGTATGGGTATAGTACTAGTACAGGTACCGGTACTTGCACAGGATGAAAGTGGCACGCAGCCTACTTGGCTGCTGATGGTACAGTTCTGTGGCCACAATGCGATCTAGATATGCCACAGTACCATCCATTCAAATGGTAATAACCTTTTTAAGTTTTTAACATAGCTCATGTGCCATAGAACCAGCACAAAATTAAAAGAGCGCAGTAAGTTACCGGCAGAGAGGCAAGCCGGTGATGTATCACCTCCCGCAGCGACAAACGGCAGACAGGTTGATACCACGATAGAACCCTACGAGAAAAATGAATACCGCGCGGCACGAGACTGTGCACCCCTCCCCCCTCAACACGACCACTCAGGAGCACGCGCGTTCGGAGTCTTTGAGATTCTCGGGAAAATTCCTCAAGCCCCGCTCGCATTGGAATTCACGGTACGTCACTCGCCTAAGGCTATTATAGGTCAAGCAATCAAGACTTGAGACGAGGGTCGTGAGATTATAGGGGGGAGGGGGTTCCGAACTTCCGATGTCGTTCCCCGAACCCGACGGTGTGGCAATGGTGTGTAGTCTAGATGTTCATAACCAAGAATTAATTTTTTCCTCTCTCTCTCCATGACGGGAATCTGATGCGCGGATATCTTTACGATGCTGCAGCGTGCCGGTAGTCTATGATATTGCTCCGCTGCTATTGTAGGGGCGCTCACTGCACTTGTCTTGTATGGTTAGGGTACCGCATCGGTAGGGTTGTGTTTTAACCGCGTTTGAATCCATCCATCCCATTACTGTATCCCAGGATCAGCAGAACATGCCGGGGATAGCGGCGCCACCTGCCAATGCCGATTTTTTACTTTAATCGTACTCGTACAGTACTTACTGTGCTAAGGGGGTGGCCATGTTGGAAGGGACGAATACAAATGCAGCTTACCAAGGATTGAAGAGAAGAAAGCAAGGGAGTATTTACCGGTATGGAAGACACTCCGGTATCACATCGATAGACACAGTAGTCTACCGGTAGGCCAGGTGTACAATACGAGTACTTGACCTAGTACTGTACTGTACTGTACTCAAGTATTTCAGAAACCCCTTTTTTCCACTTTCTGCTCTTTTCGAACTCGAAGAGAGGTACGCTTCGTTTGTCGTCCAATCGTGTCGCGAGAATTTTTCACCAAGGTTGCCCAGTGAACTCTTTTCTTATTATTTTCCTTTTCCCTATCACCTTCTCAACACAACCCAACAACCTCTTCTTCTTCTTCTTCCTGGGGCAGGCCCTTTTAAGCTTTCCATAAACCCTCCCTCCCCACGCATCTCTCACAACCGTACACCCGCTCCCCTCCGAACAAAACACCTTTCACCCCGCTTCGCATCACTCCCTCCCCCATCCACAAAATGGTAACAAAGGGCATTCTCAGAGCTCTCATCACACTAGCGGCCCTCACAACACTGCTGCTCGCATTCTACAATTACTCATCACCGTCGGTGCGTCTGGGCTCACCCGCCGGAGCGTCGGGAGGGAAATTCGTTCGACCAAAGACCGGTGGCTCGCTAAAGGGTATCGACCCCTTACTCAGTCCCGAGAAGGGACCTTCAGGAAAGCTATGGGGACCTGGCGAGGCGGAGAGAACATCGGCGACGTTACTGTCGCTGGTGAGGAATAATGAGCTTGCGGGGATGGTTTCTGCAATGAGGGATTTGGAAAAAACTTTCAATTACAAATTCAATTATCCATGGACTTTCTTCAACGATGAGGAATTCACTCAGGAGTTTAAGGACAAGACGCAGGCGGAGACTAAGGCTGAGTGTAGATACGGTGAGCTTTCATCTTATCTCCATAGTGTTGCTTTTGCTTCTCCCCCCCCCCCTGCAGCGGCTAACTGTGGGCTCAATTGTGTGGTGTAGAAGTTATCCCAAAAGACCATTGGGAAATTCCTTCCTGGATCAACAATGATCTTATGGCAGAGTCCGTTAAGCTATTGGAAGAGAAGAATGTTCAATATTCTGGGCTCAAGAGCTACCATCAAATGTGCCGGTGGAACTCTGGCAAATTTTATGATCACCCTGCATTGAAGGACATCCGGTGGTACTGGCGCGTTGAGCCTAAAGTACAGTATGTTGTTTCCACGTCAATTCCCCCTGACTTTAACTTGCTAAAAGACATAAAATAGTTTCTTCTGTGATGTAAACTACGATGTATTCAAGTACATGGAGGATAACAACAAAACCTACGGTTTCGTCATCAATATCTACGACTCTCCCGAATCCATTGAGACTCTATGGCCGCACAGCCTTGAGTTCTTCGCTGAGAATCCGGAATACTTGCATCCGAACAATGCCATGGCCTGGTTGACAGATGCTAAGAACCGACCAGAGCACCATCGAAAGGCTGGATACTCAACCTGTCATTTCTGGAGTAACTTTGAGATTGCGGACATGAACTTTTGGAGAAGCAAGAAGTACAGGGATTACTTTGATCATCTGGACCGTGCCGGCGGGTTCTTTTACGAGCGATGGGGTGATGCGCCGGTTCACAGTATCGCTCTGGGTTTGATGGAGGACAAGGACAAGATTCACTGGTAAGCCCATCCACTACGCAGGAACTTGGATCATTCTCTGAGAAAAGCTTAACGACCACAGGTTCCGAGATATCGGTTACCAACACATCCCATACTTTAATTGCCCCTCATCACCAAAGTGCAACGGTTGCCAGCCAGGCCGATTCACAGACGGAACAGGTCTCGACCAGGAGGACTGCAGAGCAAACTGGTTTGAGTTCGCGCACATGAACTAGGCTGTTGAATTTCTGGAAGGAAAGAAATGAGTGAGAGCAAGATTGACTTTGGGGGGGGGGGTGAATAATAATGTTGAAATATTGAAACTTTTCCATCGTCACTCCTTTGTAATTACTGACCTTTGATATTAGTTTTTTTTTTTTTTTTCTTTTTCCCTTCCTTTGTGCCCTTTGGCCAAAGGCTTGTCATAGCGATGAATTAGGTTTTCCAGAGTCTTTTTTTTTTTTTTTTTTTTTTTTTTTCCCTTTCTCTTTCTCTTTCCGGTTTTGAAACATGATAGTAAAATTTTTGTGTCTGGTGCAGAGGGGGGGAAAAGTACTTATTGTTGGGCATTAGAATTCCACATCATGTCACAGATAAGATGAGCTTTTTTTTTTTTAGATTTTTTTTAGATTTTTTTTAGAAATTATTACATTCCTCAGAATAAGTCGAGTGTCACGCGATAGACTAAACGTGCCTTAAAACTTGTGATACTAGAAGAATCGAATCTCACCCTTTCTCGTACTCGTACAGTAGATGAGACGTCCAAAATTCCCTGTCCCGGACAGAAAGGTGCAAAAACGCCGCGAAAACTTGCGGTATCATACCGCGACCCCCCCTCAGCCCCCCCAGCTTACGACTTCAACACCTACCCTAGCACGTGGTTGAATTATTCCAGTATGATACAAGTACGAGCAGGGCAAAGATACTTTAAACCTTCACACCAGCTGGATAATCACTGCGTATTCAATTAAGCCCGGGACTGGAAAGCAGAACCGCTGAAAGTGACTTAGGTTATTGTGTGTGTCAGGTATGGTGACTCGGACTTGAACAGCGTTGAAAATTTCTGCTGGTTTATGATACCGATGCGCTGATGGATTTTTGCGTGGCATTTGGCTGTGGGTGAAGGTTGATATCGTATCATACTGTAGAGTACAAGTGAGTTGGTTTGTTGATTTCGCTGTTGCTTGATATTACACGGTCGGGAGGTTTTCCCGGTCTTGTGATGCTTGCGGGTTCAGGAGAGGGAGGGTAGATTGCCGTCGGTTTGCCGTGTAACTGGATCTGGGAGGGCCCGGAGGGGCTAGTATGATATACAAATACGGCACAATAATGCATTTACTGGTAGATAAGATTACTGTTTTTTTTTGTTTTTTTTTTTTCGGCTCCAAAAAAAAACGGAATAAAACGTCATTATCCTAACCTTGTATTGCCAGGACTAAACCTTTCGGAACTTTTGATTCTGACGCAATTTTATGATGTTTCACCTCAGCCGTTTCTCATCTGAACGCATACCGATACTGTAACCTGCCTATTCCAAAAAGTATTCCTAAATCTTGGCACAATTCGGGACAAAGAAACGCCAAGATTCACGGTTGCTTTTGGAAATGGCAACCACGGTAGTCTATCCCGCTCTGCCATATCCCGCCTCTCTTCATCTGAAACGTCACCATAAAAATGGCAATTCTATCTCACACATCGTGTCCACCATCCATTCCGATCACTGTAATTTACTCCACCTTCCCACCCCAATCTACACCCCGCCAAACCAGTCATCTGGACCTTTCCCCCATCCGCCTATTCCACGTCCGGCACGTGGGTGCATACATGCATGACCCCATCGACCCGTCGACAATTGAAAAATGACAGAAAATGCAAAGCTTATGGCAAGGACGTCTGTGATGTCCTTTTCCTTTTTTCCTTTTTTTTTTGTTTTTTGTTTTATTTTTAGTATCTCTGTTTATCGAAAAAAGTAAAAAATGCGATATTATCTCACTGCGGAGAACCTCCAATCGAGGAAGCCCTATATGTTTATTTACTCTCCGGGTAAAGGTCTTCAACGAGTGCGACGCCGAGTTCCTCCCGGAGATCCTTGAGCTCGTCGAGGTATTGTTGGTATTGTTGCTTGTTTTCAACTTTGGCTTTGATGCCTGCTCGATTGTTAACACTGATGAGCCGGAGTTGGATGGGTGGATGGGGGGAGGCCTACCCTCGAAGATCCTCACGGCGGTGGGGAAATCATTGACCCTTCTGGCGGCCTTGAGCGCAGCGACGATGACGGAAGGGGATGGGACAAGATCATAGGCGAAGGCATTGTTTAGGTTGCGCTGGGAGCTCGCTGGTTATTCACTTGTGATGGTAGAGATGTCGGGTGCTACCCTGTGTGAGAGGGGGCGAATGGATGATGGTTTTGTTATACCTGAAGCTCGAAGACATCATTGACGTTCTCGAATTCCTTTTCGTACCTGGGGAGAGAATACGTTAGTCTACCTTTGTGAAGGTCATTTGTGTGGTCCATCCCTTCGTTCCTTCCATCGCCCCTCAACGCCCCCACCTCACCAAACAGCCATCCCCTCTATCCACCAGCCCGTTTTCTGATGTCAGACCACAAAGCCACCACCAAAAAAAAAAAAAACTCCACACCAAAACCGAATAGCAAAACAAACAAACGATAACCCAACCCACCACACTCATCCACCCACATAACAAGATCAATGAAGGTAGTAGATATAGCAGGAATAGAAGGGGGAAGAAAGAGTATAAACCGACCTAGCAGTAAACTCCTCAAAACTCTCCTCATGGCCCTCGCTGTAAAACCTCAGAGAAGTCTTGGCCCGAACCCTCGGCACCACCGCAACAAGCCTAGGTAGAGTAGCCGATGTCCTCAGGAGGGGCTGTCTCGCAGCCAAGCGAAGGAATGATGTGGATGTCATTTGTAAATAGGGAGGAAAAAAGAATTGAGTGGAGATTTCTTATTTATTTTATTCGATGTGTGCGATGGTGTTTTGAGGAAGGAGGAAAAGAAGGGATTAAATTGGGTTGGCCGGTAATTGGCGTAAATGGGACGTCTGGTGGGTGGGTTAGGCGGGCAAGCGATGAAGGGGAGGAAGATGAAAAGGTGGGATCGGATTCGACAACCGACGAAAACTCGAAACCTTCGTTTTCTGCTTCCTTTGAAGTTTCTTTGCCCCCGGGGAAAGGTTAATCTTGGTGTTTTGCAGTGTTGTGGAGTACAGTACGGTAGGGTTTATTGGAGACAACATTTTTTCATTATCATAATAATAATTATTATCATAATTATTATTTTTATTTTTACCGAGAATACAGGAAGATGAGACAATGAAGGTGACGGGACGTGCGCGGTTGTGACGTAGTTTCAGGAATGCCGATTTGTTCGTCTTGGTGGTTGTCAGATGGAGGCCGAGCCCTTGGGTTTCCCCCTTCGCTTTTCTGACATTATGCTTCGCCATTTCGCATCAGAGTCGAATCCTAGCGATATGGTTGGTTCAGAACCGCACTTTACCTCACATCCAGAAGGTGAGCAGGTGAATATCATACTTCACAGCGAATCCCTCAATTGGTTGTTGATCCTAGCTGGGGGGCTCTACTTGTAAGGTTCAAAGCTACCCGAGTAGTTTTAAAACCTCAATTCCTATACTCAAAATACTCGTACATTTTTGGGTTGTTTATACACGACCCACACACCCTTCAAAACCTCTACGGTATTCTTTTCCTTCTTGTGGCTGTCGCTGATTTCCTGTCGGTGCCTTTTTCTTCTTCTTTTTTCTTCTTTCTTTTTTTTCGCAGAATGGTTAGCTCGTTCGGCTTCCCCCGGTGGGGCGTGGTTGCTCTTGGTTACGGTAAAGCGGCGAATTGTGCTGTAAAGATGTTCTGTTCAGGCCCTGCTTGAGGGTGGTGATGTTTGCTTCTTGGTGTTGAAATTCCAGGTTCAGAAACGGTATCCATTCTTCACGAACAATCTTTTTCCGTTTTTGTTCCTCCTCAGAAAATTGACAATTAGACTATATTACTATCCCACTTATGCCCTGGGGGACTGATGCTTCTTCTTGCCAAATCCAACGTTTGCGGTCTGTACTGTACCAGACCCTGACCAATATGGTACAGTACCCAAACAACAGCTACATCGTATCTCGCTGAAAGGGATTGCACTTAACTTTCGCTGTCACCCAGTGCTATGAAATACCGGTGCTGATTTCTTGAAGTTACTTGCTTTGTGAGCCATAACTGCCACAAGCACTCTTTAGAGATACCGTACGAGTACAGTACTCGTACAAATAGAGACTGTGGTTTCAGGGGTTGATTGATGCAAAAGTACCGATAGGCGATCAACGGGTAAATTTTGCTGTCAAGCATAAAAACAAATTTGCTTGGCTCTAGAGGGCATTGTACGAGCAACGGTACTTGCACAGGACGGAGCATGTTTGATCCTTGCCCTACTATCCGGGGTGTCACTTTGAAAGTTTTTTTTCCCCTCAACATTCTCGTACCGGCTGCGATACCATGTGTGCCAGGCTTAACTTATGGCAGTGTGCAGTCGACCAGTTTGTAAATCCCAAGCTTGATACTCACTCGGTTCAGGACGGCCGATAAGATCGCGTCCTTCAGATGGAGCGGTTTGACCCGCTCCGGGAGAGATTTGCGGAGTCAAGTTAGTTGTCTACCTGATTCCTACTCGAGTACCGGTGCAGCACGAGTACTTGTACCAGTATTTCAAATCATGGTAATATTATTTATCATATCGATGCAGCCAATGTAGCTGTTCTGGGGCGTGATTATCACCATTCAGCTATTGGATATTGGGGCGGAAGGGACCAAATTCTGTCTTGGTCTGGGGATGGATGCTTAAACTTGGTCGCTTTCCCTTGTGTCGGGTTGCTGTTGCCTGGGGGAAAGGAGGTTGAGTATTCACATTTTTCACGTGTTTGCGTTACCCTCCCCAAGTTTCCTCCATATCCGAAGAGGTTGTTGTAAAATTATTGTCCGCTCCTAGCCAATGAGGGGCCGCATCGCTTCCTCTTTTTCTGACAATAATTTGCGAGTGAGCGGAAGTGTTCTGCATATGCAATGGAAGAACCTTGGACCAAGAGCTCGTTAAACTGTGATTGACTTACTGCGAAAGTTGTCATTCTGTCCCCATCCCTCCCACCCCTTTCCTTGTGCCGGCTTCCTGTCCTTTATTTTTGCTGACCCCCCCCCTCGTGATAACCTTTCTCCCTCTCGCTCCCTCTTTCCTTTCACTCCTTCTATCCCCATTCTCCCTTACACGCTGTCATCCACCATCCACCCCCTTCTTGAACACCACCTTCGTGTCAGCAGAAGCGTCATCGTCGTCCTTCGCACAACGCTCTTTTACGCTCCTCTTACACTCCTTTTACACTTCTCGCTGCACCCCCGAATAATACTATCATTTTGATTCACGTCTTAATGGAGGCTGCGGTTATGGATGTCCTGAGGGTCGTCGACATTCAGAAACCTAGCATTGATAGACCGTTTGGTGTGCACCTCTGGCCCGTATTTAACGCGCTGTTTGGGAAGGTTATGGGATATCCCGCTGCGGACTTCCGTTTTGTCCGCGAGGTCACCCCTATCTCGACGTTCAAGGAGAGTGCGGGTTTGATTATTGCCTACTATGCAATTATCTTTGGTGGGAAGCTTATCATGTCAAAATTTGGTGCCATGAGATTACGAACCCTTTTCCAACTCCACAATCTCTTTTTGACCACTGTATCGGGGATACTGTTGGCCTTGTTTATTGAACAGTTGACTCCCACCTTGTATAATCATGGTTTATTTTACGGAATTTGTAATGGTGATGGTGGCTGGACCCAGCCCATGGTGGTTCTATATTACGTGTGTTCCCCTGAATAACATGGCCACGCACGGCACGGCTGAGGCTTTTGCGTTTGGGGCGTGATCCCGTTTGTTGAGGCTAACCCGAATGTGCGTGTTTTAGTTGAACTACCTCACGAAATATTTCGAACTCCTCGATACCCTTTTCCTCGTTGTCAAGAAGAAGCCTTTGAGTATGCAAAATCCTCTGTTTGATCCACTTGGCTCCAGTGTAAACTAATGAGTTGTTAGCCTTCTTGCACTGCTACCACCATGGTGCTACTGCGCTTCTTTGCTACACCCAGCTCATTGGAAGCACCGCTGTTGTAAGTGCGTCCATGCCCGCTGAGGTGGGGTCGGATTGGCTCTTCAAATTCTAATATGTGACTTAGTCTTGGGTTCCCATCACGTTGAATTTGTTCGTCCATGTCGTTATGTACTGGTACTACTTCCAGGCTGCCCGCGGCGTTCAGGTCTGGTGGAAACAGTGGATCACCCGTCTTCAAATTATCCAATTCGTTATTGACCTCGGTATGCTCTCATTTACTGGGTTCCACGCGATTCACACGTGTAACTCTAACATCCCTGCTATAGGATTCGTTTACTTTGCTTCTTACACTTACTTCACCTCCACCTACTGGCCTCACATTACCAATATGGGCAAGTGCGCCGGTGAGGAATTTGCTGCCTTTGCTGGCTGTGGCATCCTTTCATCATATCTCTTCCTTTTCATTAGCTTCTACTTTTCTACCTACAGGAAGGGTGGTAAGCGTGCTGCCAAGAAGATAGTTGCTAATGGCGACATTGCTGTTGATCCCAAGTTCGCCCGGGACACCTTTGGCGGTGTTGCTAACGGCAATAGCAATGGATACACCAATGGACATGCCGCCGGTGGTGGTGCCATGAAGACCAACGGAAGCGTTAGGTCTCGAAAGGCATAAGCTGCCTCAGTAGGAGTATATACTATTTAGCAATGGGGGTGAGAGCTGTGTGTGAGTGAGGAGTTTGGTGCTGGTGAGGTAATATAGCAGTGCGCTGGAATTTACTTGGGATATATGCGTTAGGGAGTGGGGGGTTACGGAAAGAAATAATAATGGGTGGTCACGTCTTCATCTGATTACGGAATGGATTGGATTGGGGGGAAGGAATGGGTGATTGGTGGGTTGGACGCGCAAAAGAAACTACGGGGTTTACGTGCCCCATGCTTAATACAGGCGAGTATGGTCTGCTCTCTCAAACTTCTACTTCGGTCACGCTCTAGGGTTTTATATCAACTTCTTGTACATTTCCTTGTCGAGTTTTCTCCGGGAAAACTTTTCTTTCTTTTTTTCTCTGGGCTGTTTTTTTCCCCTTTTCTGTTAGCAATATTTTAGTCTCAGTTGGCCACTTAAAGGATAATTGCATAAAGATAGAAGCTCCTGATCGCTATATACATAGTCTAGATAGTCTAGCTGTCAAGATACTTATTAACATAATTACAGAGCGATACACTACAAATAATTTGCGGGAGAAACAAGGGTTCTATCATGTTATTTCAATGGTTTTTGTGATATACGATTGATTCGTTGATTAGTACCTTCCAACATTTACCCCGTCCATCCTTCCGTTCCATTTTCACCGTACCATAGACTACACTAAAACTACACCCATCTAGGAAACGAAGAAAAAAGAAGGAAGCAAGCAAGCAGACAAGAAAGTAACCGAGTAAAGCAGAAACGTAACACAGGAAAGATAAAAGAGAAAAGAATGCTATATAAACGCCATCTAACGAGAGAGAAACAAGCAAACAAGCAGACGACAAGAATAAAAAAGGAAAGAGAAAGGGCAACCACTAAGAGCCACCACTGTTGCTGTTGCTGCTGCTGCTATTGCTGCTGTCAACGGCTGGAGTGGAACTCCTGCCGACTACAACTTTCGCCTGGGCGATTTGCAGAATCGCATCACCAGAATCGGAGTACCCTTCCAACTTGGATAGGCGATCGATGAACATTTGGGCGTCTTGGATCATGCTATTCTCATATCAGCACGAGTGATAGAAGATATGTTTGGGGGGGGGGGTAGAGAGAACAAACCGTTCTTTGGCACCATCACTCCGAACCACCACGTCCCGAAACCCATCTCCAATCCTGACCCTATAATCTTCAAACACTGGCGTCATGATCCCGACTAATGTCTCCTCGGGCAGGTGTTTCGAGAGGACTTTGTGCAGGACTGTAGTCTCCTTGCAGAGTGTTTCCATGTAATACTTCGCTCCTGCTTCCTCGCTGGCCCTCGCAACGCCCCAATCCTGCGCTTTCAGGTTCAACACGTGGACCTTCACGCGCTCGGACATGATGCTAATCAGCTTCGTGTGAATTTCGGATTGGTATTGCTGGTAGGTGCGCTTCACTTTATCGAAGTCTTGTAGCGTCGGGGATTGCGGCGTTCGCCGCCGTACTGTCTCGCGCAGGTAGGGTAGCAGCGAGGTGATTATACTTATGCCTTGCGAAGCCATGGCTAGGTGCTTTGTTGTTATGGACTTCAGGCCGGCGGTTTTGGTGGCACCGGCGCCGAGGATTAATTGGTAGGTTCGGGAGTTGTGAAGCTTTTATATCCATTTTTGATTCGTTAGTGATTTTGCTTTGTGGACCCTGAGGGAGGGGGGGGGTACTTTTAGGAATGAGAGGAGGCTGTTGGCAATGTCTGTTGCCATGCCGGGAATTACTATTAGGAGCTTTAGGTAGCCTTCTAGTTCCTTTAATACCATTATTCCACTTTCTGGGAGGATAAATTTCTGGTTGTCGACTACCGCGTAGGGTTTCCCTGGTGCTGGCGCTCTGACGCCGTTGGCTTCGGCGCAGTTACCATTGGCTACTGCAGCAGCATCAACAGCAGCAACAGAAGCAGCAGGTGTGGGTGCAGTATTATCTTCCTCATCCCGCAATTCCCAAATCCGACCTGCACGCACCCAATCCTCCGGATCACGGGTTGCCGCCTCCATTATTCTGTCGACACCCTTCTGCCGTTCATCTTCGAATTCGCGCGGCGCCCATTTATCCTTCTCGAGGCATTCCGCCAGCATACGGATTCGCTCTCGCTGCCACAAATTCAGGAATTCACGAATCTGAGCGCTGACAGCGTTCTGCAGCCCACTACCGACACGAACACTTACTGCTTCGCACTCTTGCGTGAATAATCGGTTGAGGGTGAAGTATCGCAGGAACCAGTCTGTGCCATAGAGGGTAACTTGCTCGCTGCGAACATTGACAATCTTGACGATTTGGGATTGTGCTATTTCCACTGCGGAGCTGATCAGGTCTGAGATGTCCATGCTGATGGGCTCTGGGCCGCCGTTGGGGTTCTGCTCTCCGTTCGTGGCTCCGTGGAAGCCATTCTGCTCAAGCCGTGGTGAGAGCATCCCGCCAACTCCGGTTTCTCCCATGCGCATTGTTACATCTAGAAGCATTTTTTGCTGGGTGCCTAGTCGACGGACGAGTTCAGATACACCTGTGTAGATCCTCACGAGTAAGTCTTCTGAATCGGCGGGACCAAGTGAGCGCAGTGAGCGAGCGAGTAGCAAGGATTTATCCTGACTGCTAGTTCGGATACCGCCAGAGCGAGAGTTAGTCATGCCGGACATCACACTTTCGTTGTCATCACCACTAGGCATGTTTCTTCGTATTAGGTTTTTGGCTTCCTTGATAACTGCATCTCTATACGCTTGAACCGCCTCATTAACGTGCTTTGCGCGCTGCAGGCCGTTGAGGTGTCGCATAAGTTGGGATCGCAAACTATCCGAGAGCTGAGTGTATTCCGGAGGTAGGCTTGATGAACGGGGGGGTAGCTGGATATTGCCTTGCTGCTTCGCGGAAACAAATCTTTGATATTGCTCTCTTTGGAAACTTTGGGCAAAGCGTCTTAGAGTTTCAGCGGGTGGTACTCGCTCCACATGCTTTCGAAGGTCTGTGAGTAGACCTTCTACGAACCGGGCCTCGAACGCTTTGCCTATGCGCCAACGGAGGTGAACTAGATCCGCATTGACAGATTCGAGGGCTCGTACAGGGCGGAGGTCCAGTAACCCCTCTTGGCCTCTTCCAAAGATCAATCTCTCAGTTTCTGCGACGCCCGCGAGAGCAGCATCAACCTCATTGTCGGCAAGAGCCCTTTCAGCGCCTTGGAAGGTTTGTAGAACCCGCTCCGTCTGCTTGACGGCCCCTTCTAGCCTTGCTATGTTGTCTCTTCGACGTCGCAATCGAACAATCTCCAGTCCCTTTACAGCCTGCTCCTCGTCCAATCTGACCAACTCTTTCCGCAGGCTTTGGATCTTTTGAACGCTTGCTGTAGCTTCCGAATGTAACTCCCGGAGGTCGCCTAAAGCTACGAAGAAAGAGGAACTTGCTGTTGAGATGGAAGATATCAGATGAACTTCCACTGTGTCCATGTACCATGATAACTTCTCTTGTAGAATCGCATTCGTCGCCAGCGCTCTCCGTTGCGAATTGAGCGAGGACACCGAGGCTCCAGACGATGACACGGACCCTTCGGCTGAATTGGCGGGTATGGGACGAATGACATCGGATCGCTCACTGACAACATCGAACGTACGGGGGTTCTCAAGCTGGAAGTTTTCGTCAAAGTAGATGGTCGGGACCGTTGACAATGGGGTCATTGCTAAGCTTCCTTTCCTAGCCCTCCTTCTCCTAGGGGAGGTATTGGCAGATGAAGCATCCCCTCCACCTCCGGTGATCTGTAACAATCCATTCTCCCCACCAGCTGCTACCAGATCAACTACGCTCGGCGAGGGCGATACAGACTGGTGTTTCGGCTGATTCACGTTCGCTAGCCAGATGTGTTCCTCCAATCCCATGTCCTTTGCCCTCCGATACCTTTCATATTCACCGGATATTCTCAAGTAGGGGGCGAACTCGCTTGGTTTTATTTTAGGAATACTCGTTAGGGTTACCGGAGGAATTTCGCCGGGCTTCGGCCGCGACGCAGCGGACGCACGGGATTGTGGGGTCTCGAGAAGGGAAGAAATTGCTAGTTGAAAATATATAAAAACCGCAGCGCAGGGTTTGATTCCAGCTTCAGCTATCCGACGGGTTTATTTCATTGGGGAGGGAGGGGAGAGGGCTGGGGGGAAGGTCTTGGTGGGCAAACGGTAGGGCGAGTAGGAAATAGGGACGTACAGGTGCTGCTAGCGCTTCCACCACCTCCACCTGAATCTTTAGAGGCTCGCCAGTCGACAACTGTTCCCAGGGAAGAGTTCAAAGAAATAATAGAGCTTGCAGTAGAGCCTCTCCGCCCCTTCGGGGGCCTACTGGCTCGAGGAGGGTGTGGGGCAGTAAGGTCTGTTTGAGAAGCAGTTGGAGAGAGAATTGGCGAGAGAAGGACAGAGGAGTCTACAGACTGACGGCGGGAAGGGGTGGGCGAAGCCATTCTGAGGGCTATGAAGTTAGATTAAGAAGGGGAAGAGGAAGAGGAAGAGAAGAGAGCGTGGGGCAACAGATAGGGAACAAAGGAAAGATTAGAGGTAGTTGCTGTATTAGATTAGTTGTACTTTGGTTGGGGGAATTCTTTCACAGGGCTGTTGAAGGCAGGCACAGCTTTTTCGGCCTGTCAGCAGCATAGAAGAAGTGATAAGTTTATCCCTGACACACTGATCAATGCCAAGGTTGGCGTGACAATATTATGTCAGCAATGAGAGTGACACAGGCTTGGATCCAAATTGTGAGCCCCTTTTTGGTAGCTGTATCATAGTTTAAGTGAGTTTAGGTGTAGGACGCGTTGGACGCGATATTCTTTTTTTTGGTTTGTTTGGACTGCTCCATTTGCTGTGCTGCGTTAGATTACTCCCCCCTCTATTTGTTTTCCTCTCAACCAAGTTCAACTGCCCCCCCCCCACTATTTCCTATCAATCTCATTTAATACCCCACTATGGATCGTTCTTCTGTCTTCACTATCGATACTGGTCTTCCAAAAGATGACAGTCAGCCAGATGATCAGCCTGGCGAAGTCCAGCGTGCCTTCCGCTCCTTCATACTTGAGTTTCGTCTAGACAACAATTTCATCTATCGGTGGGTTTAAATCATCAAGCTTTGCATTTGAAGACGGTTCGCTGATGCGCTGAGTTTAGGGATGCCCTGCGGACGAATGTGCTCATCAAGAAATACATGCTCGATGTCGACATGGCCCACTTGATCTCCTTCAACGAAGAGCTTGCTCATAGACTTGCTAATGAACCCGCTGAGGTTATTCCAATCGTTTGTCTCGCATTGTTGCTGTTTGCCCCCTTGTATTTTGCTAATTTTTCTCAAGTTTGAAATTGCCATAAAAGAGTGTGCCAAACGCATGTTCTTTCCTGGTGCCGATTCATCTCGCGGGTTCCCAGAATGCCAATTGATCCTCCATTCAACTGCCAACATGATCTCCATCCGTGATCTCAATGCCTCGTACATTTCTAAGCTTGTCCGGATACCGGGTATAGTTGTTGGGGCCTCAACATTATCGTCGAAAGCTACCGTACTAAGCATAATGTGCCGCGATTGTAGTAATACTAAGAAAATACCTGTGGGTGGGGGGTTCCAGGGAATCTCCTTACCCCGAGTGTGCGATAGGCAACAGGTGCAAGGGGAGGAGGCTCAAAAGTGCAGCTTGGATCCGTTTTTTGTTGTCCACGAGGGGTCTACTTTTATAGACCAACAGGTATTAAAGCTCCAGGAGGCCCCGGATATGGTGCCTGTGGGTGAGCTTCCTCGGCACATCCTTGTTAGCGCAGATAGATACCTTACCAACAGGGTGGTTCCTGGATCCCGTTGCACTGTTATGGGTGTGTTCTCGATTTACCAATCTAAAGGTGGGAAGGGTCCGGCAGCGGCAGTCGCCATTCGAAACCCATATATTCGTGTTGTAGGCATTCAATCCGATGTTGATGCCAGTGCGGCTGGGAACGCATCGTTTACGGGAGAAGAGGAGCAAGAGTTCTTAGAGCTCTCTCGGAATCCCAATCTCTACGAGATGTTTGCCAACTCAATTGCCCCGTCGATTTATGGAAACGCCGATATCAAGAAAGCCATTGCGTGCTTACTGCTCGGTGGCACCAAGAAGATTCTTCCGGATGGAATGAAGCTCCGTGGCGACATTAACGTCCTATTGCTGGGAGATCCCGGTACGGCCAAGTCTCAATTGCTCAAGTTCGTTGAAAAGGTGTCTCCTATAGCAATTTACACCTCTGGAAAGGGGTCTTCGGCAGCCGGTTTAACAGCTTCCGTTCAGCGCGATAACAATACTCGCGAATTCTACTTGGAAGGAGGAGCTATGGTTCTTGCGGACGGTGGTGTAGTTTGTATCGATGAGTTCGATAAAATGCGAGACGAAGATCGGGTAGCTATCCACGAGGCTATGGAACAGCAAACCATTTCTATCGCCAAAGCAGGAATCACTACAATTCTTAATGCTCGGACCTCAGTACTAGCTGCAGCAAATCCAATCTTCGGACGATATGATGACATGAAGAGCCCTGGCGAGAACATCGATTTCCAGACAACCATTCTTTCTAGATTCGACATGATATTCATTGTCAAAGATGATCATAACCCCGAGCGAGACGCCAGGATGGCAAAGCACATCATGGGCCTGCACATGAATCAGCTCCCCCAAGGTGAGGAGGAAACGGGAGACATCAGTATAGCCAAGATGAAGCGTTATATCACATACTGCAAGACTCGATGTGCACCCCGACTTTCCCCAGAAGCAGCCGAGAAGCTATCTTCTCACTTTGTATCTATTCGAAAGCGGGTCCACCAAGCAGAAGTAGATGCAAACGAACGCTCCAGCATTCCCATCACAGTCAGGCAATTAGAAGCTATCATTCGTATCACCGAATCGCTTGCAAAGCTTAGCTTGTCGCCCATCGCCACAGAAGACCACGTTGATGAGGCGATTCGTCTGTTCCTTGCGTCTACCATGGATGCAGTCGGACAGGGCGCTGCAACTAGCAGTGAGTTGATGGAGGAGATTAATAAGGTTGAAGCAGAGTTGAGGAGGCGTTTGCCAATTGGCTGGAGTACAAGTCTCGCCACTCTCAAACGGGAGCTGTGCGTTAATAAAGGCTACTCAGAGGCAGCGTTGAGCAGAGCGTTGGTGATCATGAGTCGGAGGGAGACTATACAGTTTAGGAGCGGTGGTGGAAGTGTGTTCAGAAGTGGTGTCTAGTCTTCCGCTTACGATTTGTGTTTGCTACGATGGGAGGAGTGATACCATGATTGCTTATGGGATTTGGGAACGCCGGGTTGGAGGCGAGTGACGCAGGGTGATGCGTACCTGTATTTGATGATTACGGTTAAAATTAAACCCATCTACACTGTAGTGGAATACATTGTATTCTTTCCCTGTCATATAACCTGCCTGGTAATAAAACACCTTCTAATGCGTTCGCCAATGTTGCAATATGCCAAACCCCTTCAAAAACAACTTAGGCTTCCGCAGCAGAGTTCGTCAAACTCAAGTAGGCGCCCCAGAGGATCCCCCAACTGGAGGCAAACGGCAATTGAAATCTCAAAGGAATAAGCCTGAAGTTGACCATCTGCACCGCCGGCCAGAGAATATAATTCGATCTCCTATCCACAAAATAACGCATTAGCCCAACCAACCGCACCACAACCGTCCCCATACGGGAAGGTTCGTCGAAAAAGCCAAAGAACCCACAAAGTTCCGAAATAAACCTCCCCAAACTTCCTCCTGACATCCTCCCACCCACCCCCGCCACTAACCGTCATCCAGGCGAAGAACCCCGCAAGCCCAACTGGGGCGAAGACCGCCTGATCCAGTCCCACCCTCTTCACGAGGAGAACGCCCACACCCCCTCTTCCTCCACCCCCCTCTTCACGGGAGATTGGATACTTCCGAGCGAGGAAGCGCAGCCACTTGAACTGGAAAGGCGCGATGATGCAGCCCCAGCTGGCGAAACAGATGAGGCGGTTCCAGTCGAACTGTGGGGGTCGTGATGACCTTTCGGGTGGTGGGGTTAAACTTTGGGCTGTTGTGTCGGCTATCGCGAACAGGAGAGTGTTTGTCGCTGTCATTGTTAGGAGCGGGCGCGCGGTGAAGCTTGCATTGTAGTGGTGAAGGAGGGTTGGAAAAATTTGTGACATTATTTTTTAGAGGGGGGGGTCGGACGAGTGATAGTGAGTGTTGTGTTTGATATTATAAACGGGGATTGGGGGGGTATTTAGAGGGGGTGGGAGGAGGAGGAGGAAGTGATGGGATATTATGGATATTAGATGGAGTATCGTACAGTAAAACTCCTGGTATTAGCTCTGCAGGTTCATCGGGAAACTGTGAGTAGGTATGGTAGCTCTCCACACGATTGGCCGATGTTCCGATTCCCGCCTGAACGGTGGACTCTCCGTCCGTGACGGCGGTTATGAATCGCGTACTTACCGGTAATAATATCAGTTCCTAATTGTTTAACATGACTACCAGTACGAGTACTCGAGTACATATAAGACCCGTTGACGTCATTAAACATTGCGGTTCTTTCCTGATTTCCATCTTTGGGGGACCGTAAGTTGAGCTGTATCTAATCTAATCTGATAAGATCAGACCCATCTGGGGTCAGGAATTTCTTGGTGTCTCGGCAGGGTAACACTCAAACTTCGCGCGGCCAGGCCAAGAGACACATCCATCTCTTCCGTGCAATTGTAAACTTAGATTTGGGACTTGAGCAACACAACCTACCCATCCATCCATCCATAACACAAAATAACGAAACCCCCACAAACAGGAAAAAAAAACTCACCACATTACCGCAACAATGAAGCTAGTTCGGTACGTCCGTTTTTCCAGTTGCCATCAATCCAATTTCGAGGGAAAGGACTAACGAACCCTAGCTTCCTAATGAAATGTCAAAACGAAACTGTAACGGTCGAGCTCAAAAACGGCATTTACCCCTCCTCCCCCCCCCTCCCCCCCCCTCCCCCCCCCTCCCCCTCCTTCCTTAAGAAATTGGAAATAAGTAACCGCGGCGGAACCACGGCGGGGTGAGCGGAACCATGCAAGAAAAAGAAAA
>NW_003298755.1:217002-334231 GCF_000151645.1 Tuber melanosporum
TAATGCGGAAATCTGGGAGTTCCGGTATACGTCGGTGGACACCATCAACATCCGCGGCGCCACCATTCGCTACTTCATCCTTCCGGACTCGTTGCCGCTGGATACACTCTTGATTGATGATGCGCCGAAGCCGAAGAATAAGGCGAGGAAGGAGAGCGAGAAGGTTAGGGGCGGGAGGGGCGGTGGGGGCGGGGGTAGGGGTGGTGGAGGTAGGGGCGGTGGACGTGGCGGTGGGAGGGGACGGGGTGGGAGGGGTGGTGGGAGGGGTTTTTAGATTTTCTGCTGGAAATGGGTGGATGGAGCGCTGTGTGTGGGGGTTTCTTTTTTTTTTTGCAACTTTTTGTTTCTGGCCTTGTGGGGGAGAGAGGAGAGAGGGAGGGGATGTGTTTCTTTTCAAAGGGTATATAAAAACAAAAATTCGAGTCAGCGTTATGAATACCAGCTCTGAGAGACAAGGTATAGTACACAATACAGCTAATGAACTTTTTTGTGGGTGTTTTGAGCAGTTTTTAAATATATATATATAAATTTGTTAGGACAAACTTGTCAGACTACCTCTGTTTCTCCCACTGCACAGAGACGTGCTCTTCAACATAGCCAACCATATTCCTATCCAGAGCCTTTGGTACGCATTTACACGTGAAGGCCATAATAGTCCCCCAATCCATTCCGTCAAACCCTTCATCATCGCCCTCAAGAACAGTGATAGCATGAGGCATGATTTGAAACTCAAACACCCTCGTGGAGCCTCCACAATTCCCACACTTGGGTATCCGCGTAGCGAGGAACCCCTCATCATTCGGATTCAGAAGCCTTCCGACATCATCCGACACAGCGTAGAACAACGGCGTGCCCCCACACTCGTAGCGCAATACCTGCTCTGGATTATTAGCTATCCGGTCGGCAAATCTCTGGAATACGTCGTCGTCGATCTGATCGTTGGAAGGGGTGCTGTTGTCCTGTCCGGACTTGCCGCCTTCATTTTCGTCATCATCATCCCCCGTCTGAGACATCAGTCTTTCATACTTTCTGAGTTGGTGGGCTTTGAGCCCGGTGGTTCTCTCTACAGCTTCGTATTCGGCGTCTAAATGGAAGAGGGGGTATTCGTGGGGGAGTTTCTCGGGCCAGGGTTCGGCAGGGCCAAAGTACTTGGTGGCCCCAGTTTCGTGGGATGGGACGCCGTCTTCAGCAAGTTTGAGGGCCTGAGCGAAGGACTTTGTTAAGGATTTTGTACCGGTTTGTGGATCCGCGGGTAGCGATTGCTGTTCTGGGGGTGGGGAGAGTGGGGTTGGGGTGGTAGTGGATAAAGAAAAAGGGTTCGCATTACTCGTTGTAGAATTTGTGGAGAAAGGATTTGAGTTACTCGTTGTGGACCCCATAGAGAACGGATTCGATCCAGCAGCTGGTTTCGACGATCCGCCAAAGAGAAAATCCCCATGCTGAACCGCCTCCACCTTCTGCTTTTCCGGCCTTGGAAAGTCTTCCTTCTTGGGAACATCGACAAACCCCTCAGGCTCTTCTGGCACATCCGCAGAGCGCATCACTGCTCGAAGCACTTTTGCATAGTTCTTCCTCCATCGACATGTCTTTGTCCTACAAGCAAACAGGTAGAACATTCTCGCGTGCGGACTCTCGGTGATTTCACCGTTGAGTTGTAATAGTAGCGACATCATCTTGCCGCAATGCTCGCACTTGGCTAGTCGAGCATCTGGGGGGGAATTGGGGTGTAGCCATGTCTGTAAATCACGCAACAGTCTACGAGTTAATGAATGACTGAATTCGTGGGCATTCGTAGGAGGTAAAGTAGGGAAAAGAAAAAGGAAGGGAGGGAAGTGTTACTGGTTTACCACCGAGATGGCTGTAGGTATCGTCCGTGGGTTCTTTCTCTGCATAGCCTAGGAGAACGGAGGTGGTTTCTATTGAGTCGGAGTCGGGGTCGGGATCGAGGTCCATTTTTGTTTTTGAATTGCTGCCCATTTTGCTCTGGATGCGCTCTCTTGTTCTTTTTTGTTAGGTTGTTCAAGTTAAATTGGACCCAGCAGTGGTATTTGTTTGTGGGTATGTAGAAAGTTGGGTGTTTGGGGTGAACTTTATACTATCCTCCCTGTGGATGGCGGGGTTGTCATCTCGAACATTTTTTCTTATCAGATTCTACTGTCAACAACTCTTAGTGGATGAGGGGCGCGACCGGGATGTTATCTTGGCGCCATCTACGTCGACGATCCTCCCAACGAGTTGTGGGTGCCAACCCCTCCAATAATAACACACAAACATGGCTTCATCTTCTAGTCCTCAAGTTTCGAAAGACCGACAGTTTATAGCTGTCATTGGTGACGAGGTGGTTTGCCCATTATCCGTTCTTCACCTTGTCTGGACATTAAACGCTGATCGTAACAGGACACTGTTACCGGCTTGTTGCTCGCGGGCATAGGTCATGTAACAGCTCCGCCGAATGTCACCAAGAACTTCCTTGTCGTTGACACGAAGATCGAGACGGATAAGATCGAGAAGGCTTTCGACGAGTTTGTCAATAGGAAGGATATTGGAATTTTGTTAATCAATCAACACGTATGGATCTTGGGGTGCGAGCCGGTGACGGTAGGAGGTGGGGAAGCTGATGGATGGGGGCGAATAACAGATTGCGGAGAAGATTCGCTATAGGGTCGACACATATACAGCAGCGTTCCCGGCGGTCTTGGAAATCCCGTCTAAAGACCACCCGTACGATCCGGAGAAGGACAGCGTGCTACGCAGGGTGAGGAGGCTATTTGGGGAATAGGTGGGGGGGGGGGTTGACTTAGAATTCTGTTGAAAGGGAGCACGTATGAAATAGGGACTATGGATGCGGTAAAAATTGTGGGATAAAGCTACTAATACCATTACACAATCAATATGGGTTCCCCCGCTTCGTGCCCCCTTTCAGCGATCATTAAAGCCCATGCCCACGGAACTCCGGGATGTTGTGATTAAGTTACACGAATTCATCAGCTTCCGCCTCGGCTTTAGATTTGGCAGCTTGCTCCTCCATTTGCTTCCTCTCAAACTCATCATACTCCTCTCGATTATCTATCCACCGCTCCTGAATATCCTGTGCAGACATCCCAACCCCCCACCCTCCTCTCATCGCCAGTGTCCAAACATTATCGCCAGCGCCTTCCGCTTCTCCAAAAGCATACCCGCCGGTCCTGTCAACCGCCTGTAGCATATGCGTCATGCTGAGCTTATCCTCAACCGCTAATGTCTCAAAACTGACCAAGCCAAAGCTATCGACAAGGTCCACGATCGCCTCATTCAGCTTGGCGTATTTCTTTAGTCGGGGGTCCTCCTCTAGTAACGGTAGCATATGTGTCAAGTCCTGCACCTCTGTGTAGAAATCAAGGTTGAAAGCCAGCGGACCATATTGGTTTATCAGGTCGATTTTTGACAGAACGTTGATATGTGGGAGGTCAAGTTGGAGCATTGAGCGGAGACAGAGGAGAAGGACGGAGATGTATTTTGATGGGTCGGCGCAGTAGTGGGAATCTACTAGGTGTATTACCACTAGCTATTTATTCGCGGTGTTAGCAAGAGGAGCTATTAGGAAGGTCTCAATGAGAGGAAGGGAGCGGGAGAGGGAGGGGAGAGAGAAACGGACTCTATACCCCAATTTCTGTATCCTCAAGAAAATATTCCTAAGACTGGCATGGTGCGTGAAGAGCTCTACTTGCCCCGGGCAATCGAACAAGACATAATCCTCTACCCTCCTCTCCCGCATTAGCCCCCGACACAACCCATCTCCAAAATAAAAGAAATAAAGAAATAAAGAAACATAGAAACAAAGAAACAAAGAAACAAAGGAAAAAGCTAACTCACGACCCAATCGACTCAGCCCCCCCTCCAACCACTCCACATTCCCCTCCAGCTCCTCGAGCGCATACATAATCCCGCCGTTCGGTCCCAATCCTTCCTCATCCATGACCTCCTCCAGCGTGATCAACTCACGCACGTCCAGTGCGCACGGGTACGTCGTCTTCTCGTTTGCCGGGTCAAGATTCACGATTGAGCATTTCCTCCCGATGGCAGACATGAACTGGTACATGCCATTGCAGTAGGTGGATTTCCCTGAGCCGGGGGGGCCAATCACTAGTTGTGCGAAGGGCATCTCAATTTTTTGGCTTTTGATTTGATGGCGTGGTGGGATTTTTGATTGAGTCGTGGGGTGGAATTGTGGAGTGGGATAGGTAAGTTTAATGGGTATTTGGGTTACCCGGTTAGTGATAGTTACTGTTGGCTTATATTCATCAGTGGTCACTCGGGGGAATGGCTTCGGGATAGGTTCCTCCAAACATCTGTCTCAACTAATAATGGAGCTGTGGTATGAGAGGTATGGTTCCGGTCGCGATAAACCTGTACATGCGGCCATTGCCCATCCTAATTATTAAGCGTATTCTTAGCATTTTTATCTTTTTTTTTTTTTTTTTTTTGCGATTCTGCTAGTAATTCTCTGTTTCTTAGGAATATCTGCTACTGAGGGAGTTTAGAAACTTACAAAACCTACCTCTGGGGGGAAAATTTTGCAGGCGGCAATTACTAGTTGTTCCCATACAAGGTGCCCCAACTTCGGACTCAAAGACTATGGTTACCCAGTCCATATTTCCAGAAATTGAAATCATAGATTAATGCAGCAGGTGTTTGGCTACATTTCTATGATCTTAAAATCAAGAAAAGGTTTCTTCATGGTGGTGATCTTTCGGCTTGGAATTGGACCATTATTTTTCCCAGCCATGAGCAGGTTTATCGTGACCTGAACCATAGTTGATTTCTGGAAGGCTTACTCAAGTACTTGATGCTTTAGGGATTTTCGTCTGTATAGAGATGGATGTTAAAACGCTACTATTTAGTCCTTTCTTGGCAAGTATTAGTATCATGCTTCTGGATAGGGTAATCGGCCTGTACTAGTGAACTGCTCACTATGGTTTCAAACCCTACGATTGTAACTTAATACCGTCGTTAAATATAATTCGATTTACTCCCTTTCAACTACTTCCGCGATTGGAGTATTCTTGTTATAGGTTCTCAGCATATTAGCTCAATATGGGAATATCATCTTTGGATAATTCACACCTTCCTTCTGACTGGTGCGATGGGAAATGTTAGCGAGGTAAGGAAAAGTTTTATTAGGAGTGATGCTTTGACTGTCTTGGGTGTATTTTGGTATTCGAGTTGTAAGGGCTATAATATTATTAAGGTAAGTAAGCCATATCTTTAATATACTGGAGCTACTACACTTTGTGTCACTTGTAAAAACACTTGAATCAGCTAATATATTCTTCTCTCTAGAGCTCTTGATACTTTCTCAAACAAATAGTTAGAGTTCTCCTATACTGCTGGCAATTAGCTTATAGATATGGGGTTGAGGTTTCCTGACTCCTTGCCACGGGTACTACTATTATCTGCAGTTGGCAACTTTCAATTGAATTTTCATCTTCAAACTTGAAAAGTTATTAAATTTCTTGAGAGCTGGAACTTATCATACAATGGAGGTGCTTTTGTGTGTCATGCTCATAATAGGGCCTCATAATTTGGGTTCTACCAATTCATTCGGTATACTCCGAAGCCCGAAAAACCAATAGCTTTAGGGAACCGGTCTCACGGATCTAATCGGATATGAAATAATACCACAACTGGTACGAGCCCTGACTGACATGGCCTCTTGCTGCCGCAGTCACTACTGCCTCCAGCACCTACCGGCTCTTCTGCAAACAGGTTACCTCTGTGTACAAGTTCTCTCCACATACGACCTTTCTCACATATCCAATACCTCACAAAAAAAACTTTCTACAAAACCAACAAAAAAAACAAATATCACTATGCAATCCACTCGGAATTTGTTTCTATCGGCCAGCACCGCCCGCGAAGCTCGCAAAAACTACCTCCAAACGCTCCGCACCGAGAGTTACTCCCTCCACCACCAAATCTTTAAGCGCCTGAAACTTATCGAAGAGTACATAACTCATCTCGACAATATGATGAAAGGGTACATCGAACAAGGAATAAAGGTGGGACCTGGCACTCACGAGGTGAACTGCATGCAGAAACTTTTCGTGGATGTGGTGGGCCTTCTCGATATCGCCAGGGTGCTCGTTTCCTTCCCGCTCGCGCCGGGAATCGAAGAATGGGCCGCTCTTAATAGACTCAGGAACATGATTCAGCCGTATGTGGACAATGACGATTGGAAGTTGGCGGGACCTTACTGGACCTGTATGGAGGTCTGGAAGGACCTGTCGTCTGAGGTGCTTAAGTGTGGCAGAAGTTTTCTTAAAAGCGTTGGTGACCTTCTCTATAGACTCGACTTTATTGCCAACCGTGAGAGAATTACTCTTGAAGTTGGTAGTGTCTGGTTTTTTCCTTAACTGTGGTATGTTTTTGAACCTGCTGATTGCTTCTACTGTTGTTGGTAACTAACGACCCCGAATTAGCAATGCTTCTCTCTCTTTTTTTCTTTTCTGTTTGGGCATGGGTTGTTATCATGTTTTTCTTTTCATTATGGTTTCCGTTTTTATTTTATTTTTTATTCTCGTATGACTATTTAGTCAAATGCCTCAAATGCTGTAAGCTCTTTGATGTTTGCTGGTTATATTTGGGGGTATTAGCTGTAGGGTAGTTGTACTTATAAATAAATAAATAAAAATGATAACCATACAACTTAACAATTACCGCCGAGAATTCTACTCTCGGCGCCGTAACCACCAACACCCTAATAATTGCCATAAGATTAGAACTGTTTCTGACCAGCGGAGCCAATAAGAGCAGATATTTCATACAGTCTGACAGTCTACACGGAAACTACAGGAAGTATAACAATATACGATACCACCCGTCCGCTGTAAAGTGAAAAAAGTAGCAGCAAACAGAAAACGAAAGTCAACGATAGTAATAATTTATACAACAGTACCAGATAGATATGGAAAGAAATTATCTCAACTATTTATAAGCCTGTCCGGACTTATCATCTATAAACACAACTCCTAAACACTTATCTATAAGGTAATCAACACGTACGACCTGAGTGACCAACCAAAAGTGGGAAGAACAAAGCGAGCAAGAAAAATAAAAATCTCTATTACCAACCACATCACCGATCAGATAAGGCAATGACTCAAAAGTCGTTTGACAGCATAAAGAAATTCTCTAATCAACAAAGAAAACTGAGAAAGTACGGGTGATTTATTGTGATCCACATCAACCAGCTTATGGGTATAGTATGATTGCGGAGCGTTTCGGCTTCTACTTATGCTCGGTAATTTTGTGAAAGTCACCTTTTTGGCGGGTTGTTCGATGATGCATGCTCGCTACTTCGAGGCATGGATCGGGTCTGACTTGTGTTATTATATAAATTCTAATATATGTCGATAGATAAATGGGACTTGAATTTACTTGCAAAATTTTTTTTTTAAAAGATTTTAAATTTAAAGTTTTCGATTATTCGAGGAGGATCACCACAAGAATTTTTGAACTTCCTTGATTTTGTTAATAATAAAACACTAGAGATTTTTAATTAATTTTAACTTCCTTAATTTCTTTTTTTCAAAAATTCTATATTTCCAAAGCGATGAGTGGTGAGAGGAGTACCGACCGCCCTCTTGCGCAACTGCAGTCGTTATAGTATTATAGGCTCTGCACGATCTCTAGACTTTAGAGGTTCTGAACAAACAAAGAATGATTTTTCTTCCAGCTCCTCCCGGATACGAGGAATAAAGGTAGTTGTTCATTAAGTGAGGTTAGTGTTACTCGCAATTCTCTTCTTTGTACTTCCGTCTGGGTGTCTGGGTTTCTTTATTCGCGGATACCCGCTTGCTAACCAACATTGCCGGGCATAACTTAAGGGAGAGCTAGATTTCAGTCAATTCTGCTAAGTGTTTGACTCTACGACACCCCTCTGCGTAGCTGGTAGAAGTTGTAGGAGGGTGCTTTTGATGGTTCACCAACAGCCCGGTGGCTTGCTCGAACGGGTTAATAGCGTTTATATTGCTGTAGTCCTCTTCATACACTTGCCTACTTTCGGCGACTTGGAACGTTGTTGCGGTGTTGGAAATATTAGTCCCTGTTCGGCATGCAAAAAAATGCCATTTTTTCGGAAATAATCCTGTTCGGCAATCTTTTCTCCATATTCTAGGGTTTTTATATGAGAACAAAAAACACCCTGAAGTATAGGTTTAAATAGGGAAAACCTAAATATTCCCGTTCTTTCTAATCAATGTGACAGTATTTTCAAGTGTTCCCACAAATCACAGGTTGTTCATTTCTCTCCCAGGACTTCAGTTAGTCGTAGGATATGATACTATTTTTTCTTTATTGTACCCTAATACTTTACTAATCTTAGCATACAAAAAAATGCCATAAAAGGAAGCAGAAGCAAAATTTAAAAAATAAAAATGCTATTTTTCAATGCGTGCCGAACAGGGACTAAATTAGGAGAGATGTGCTGCTGGGTTGACAGTTCGTAGTATGGCCTGTTTGGATGCCTGGCTGCTTTCCTGCTTTTAATATTATACTATTTGGCTTGAAGAATTAGAAACCGGGTTTCGGGGCATGGTATACTTCTGGCTCGGCGCTGTTTATAATATTATTATGAGAATATTATTACGATACTGGCTTATACGTGCTTACAACTATCGCAGTGCCATTGCTTTTCCCATACCCCTACCATATCCACTCACCTACAGCATTGGAGAAAACGTCTACAATCAGTCAATAAAAAACCTTTTAAAGTCACATATAATATATGATATAACAAAAAAAATGTCCTACCAGTCCAATCAAAATAATAACACATTCCCTATAATTGAACAGCAGCAACCACAGCCCGCTCCAACCCAGACCCCTACCCAGGAGCGATCCCGGTACCTCCAAAACCTGCACAAGCAAGCAGCGATCCTCAACCATGAACTATCCACGCGACTCACCTTCCTAGGCCACTATATCGACCACGCTGTCTGCGTTATGGACTCCAATCCCGGCCACTGGCACAAAGTTATCAACACCGCACATCCGCTTCTCAACAGCGTCCAGGACCTTGTGCGTTCCGCGGAGGTATTGTCCTCTTTGGGTCTTCATGAGGGTTCCGAAGATGGGCAGAAACTCGAAAGCCTTACACTCACGATTGGAGAATCTGTTGACCAGACAGGATGGATGTACCTGGGGGAGAGAGATTTTTGCGAGATCGAGGGCTGGGTGAGTGAGGCGGAGAAGCTGCTCGGGAACGGGAAACGCGCGATTGCGTGGGTTGAGGAGACTGTCCGGAAGGTAGAGGAAATTCAGGCGGGTGATGAGGGGGTTGCTATTGGGGCTGATGCGTAGACCGTGTGGACCATCAGCGAGGCGCTGCAAGACTTGGCTGCAAAAGCTCCTTGATTTTAACTACAGTAGCAAGACAAGCCATGTCGCGCCTCGCTGAGAGTTCACACGGTCTAATGGATTGTTTATTTGTTTGGAGGGCTTATGTAATTTCCAATGCTGTAATGTGCGTTCTGTGAAAAGCTCGATTGATCCTGTCCATCTTCCTGCTCTCTGAACTACTCAACTTGAAGAGGAATAAATAGAGAGAGAACTCCTAGATTGAGCACACACACTGATTATAAGAAAGATGGATAATCCACTCATGCTAAACTATAGCCAACACGGCCCCTCCTTTCCCCAAGTATCATATTATCTGTGACCTTTTTGGAACTTCAAATAGCAAAGTCTTCAGATCCTCCCTCCTGGCGGTAATAATCACGCTAAAGTTTTAGAAAACATACAGTAGGTTCGCGAGGTGATCAATTGTGGCACAGCCGTTCACCGGTAAATTGTTATGCCAAAAACAAACCCTCCTATTTCCGCACTAGATTTTCTGTACTATCCATGATTGGTACAGTTACTTTCTAGACCATAAGACTATAGGCAGATTGTTATCAACAGGGTTTATTGTTTTGATTATGTTTTTTTTTTTCTGCCACCCGGGGGGTTGCGGACCCCCGAATCCAGAGCCGGTTTGCACTGCACCACCTTGGAGCTTGCGCGATTTACGCCACAGCCATATGGAGGAAGACTAAGCTCTTCAATCAATTTTCCCACTCTCATGCGGCGGGATTCCTGAATCCCTCCCCCCGCCCAACGTGTTGGATTGCTCAATAACAACTAATCGCGTTGAGAATTCGAGCTGCTAGGTACCTGCTGACTGCACTTGTGGTCAATTGATTCTCAGAAGCTTAGCTATTGCACTGGCTATCATACTCCGTAGATATACCCCGCAGTATCGCCGTGGAAACAAGTACTTATCCTACTGGCAGGTATCATAGATTTGGATTTCCGTTTTCCCATAAGGGAAGGTATGGTAGCGTATTGAATGTCGGGCGCATCCATGAGGGGGATTCTAAAAAATTAATCGCTGATACAACTACAGAGGGTCCTTACCGGTGAAAACCAATCACAGTCGGGATGTCAGCAGTGAAAAAAAATGCCAGCTCTGGCCATGATCAGAGTTAGTATTCGGAAAGGCAGTTGAATAGCCGAAAGCGGTTAGTCACTAGTGCATCGGCTTGCGCATTACGAGAGAGGTATCATACTTTGGTATAGTATCATATCCATTACTCGTAGTAACCTCTCTTTCTGGGCGCTAAGCCCGACATACAAGACAGGTGCCGCGAGTATTGAAAGATTCCTAAGCGCGGTAGCCGACATGCTGGGGTTGAGTTCGATGTGCGAGTGATATTAGATGAACTTGGCTAAAGTGTATTTTGTTTGAGAAGCCAAGAAGGAATATTGAAAAATCGTAACTACTGCGGTTGGGGGGAAAATTTCTCTTCGAGAATGTATTTGTCTATGCTCTTGAGAACGACAGAGGCGAAACGCCGTGCTGTGCGAGGCGCTACTTTTTGAATTTAACTGCTGGACATTCTGTATTTATATTATAAACCACCATACTGTAGTTACATGACTACTTGGGACTGTCAACTGTCGGCATCTGGAGTTCGGTTCCCCCCCAAAAAACCCCAATTGGTCCTAATAATAGGACCTGTCAGCGATCATGTAGTATACTGTACCTAGACCTCTCCGCCTTCTATTTTGTAGTCTGGTGTGGGGAACTATGGGGGGATCACTTTAAGGGAGAAAAAAGAGTGTCACAATCATTTGTCCTATCATAGTTGCTTTTGTGTCAGCTCAGGCTGTCCCGAGCAACTGGACCGGTTTTTTTCATATCAGCAATTTTTTAGAGTGTCTTAAGTGGTCGTGTGACGGAAGTATCATAGATGTCCGGGTTCCTGCCAAGACCAAATAGTTCGCTATTCTGATTATTGGCAACGATGTTTGCTCAGGTGTACATATTATAAGGGAATCTTGTGCACAGAGCTATGCTAAAACCAGATTATGAGTATGGGCTATAGTAGAGCTAGAGAGTACAAGAGCTTCCATGATCCAGATAACAATGGTAAATACACCATAACATTTAGGAAATATACCGCTCCAAGAGATCTACCACCGCCTGCTTGCTACGTCTCCTAGCAAGCATCAGAGGCGACTTACCACGCTGATTGATTGGAGCCCTGTTCACCCCATGGCTCTCCACAAGCATTCGAACCAGACCTACATTCCCCCATCTAGCAGCCTTATGTAAAGGCGTTTCTCCAGACGCATCAGCAAGGTTAGCATCGGCCCGACCACTCGACATTAGTACCCATGCGATATGATTGTAGTTCATCTGAGCCGCGACCGCCAACGGCGTGGACCCACCTATGTCACTAATATTAACGTCAACCATAGTGTTACGAACAAGCACCGAGATGCCCTCCGGACAGTTCGAGAATGTCAGCCAGTGCAACAGGGTCCGGCCGTAGTGATCCACAGAGTTCAGTTCTGCCGCCCCGGGGTAGGCGCGCAGGACGAGGTGAAAGGCGTCTGCGTGCCCGGAGCGGGCGGCTTGCATGAGCGGGCAGTAGGGCATGATTTCTGTTTTGGCCTCCGCACCCCGGGAGAGCAGCAGTTCTACTAGATCCAGTCTCCCGCGCCCAGCTGCCGCCGCTAGGGGCGTCATGCCGAAGTTGCTTGGCTTGTTTATTTTCGCTCCGCAGTCTATGAATGTGCGGACGATTTCCTCGCTGCATTCCCTCCTTATTGCGTCGTTCAGTAGCGCTCCATCGGCAGCGAGCGAGCCGACTCCCTGCTGGATAAGTCTGCTCACTAGCCAGTTGTCTCTCCTGGCCGCTGCGTAGTAGAGCGCTTTCCTTGCGGAGTCGCGTAGGCCGGAGGCGTGGATGCTGTCATATAGGGAGACGTGAAGGGCTCTGGCTAGATGCTTGTTCGTGCTTCGGAGAGAGGCTATGTCCTGTGTGTGTAGATATCCCGCAATCTTAGAGAGTAGCTCGTTTGGTAGGCGAGAAAGTGACATGTTGGCGTTGGGAAGTTTCGGGTCATGAAGGATTATCTCAGTATGGTATCCTGAATTGATGATGTAGTAATTGCCTGTATCATACTGGGTGGAGGAGGGAAAGGGTGGGAATTAGGGTGGAGAGTTATGGTGCTCAAGTATGATAGGGTAAGCCTTTTCAATACCATGCTCTCGGCGAAAGAACATTCCGGATACCATTGACCGAGAGATATATGATACCATCGAAAAAGTGATGATGGTTCGCACAGAATCGCATTGGTCTGACCTTGCTTAAACATGGTATAGTATCTTCTTTCTAATCTTTTGGGCTAAGAATACCAAGAAAATTTCTAGAGAGAATATTAAAAAATATTAGCAGGTCTTGAGCAGTTCTAGATTTTTTATGCAATATTATTTTTGCATCGTTTAAAGGGCGAAAAGAGTGGGGAACTGAGTGCTAGAGTGAATAATTTGTTGCTCATTGTATCATAAGGTGAAACCTTGTAATGGTATGTTTTTGCCAAGAATGGTATTCTAAAGGTACTCCCCGTTTCCCATGGTATGGTTCCGGACGTTGGAAATCAACACCTTTGATAATTTACCAGAATGCTTAGTAAGCTGCCAAGACATCGAGTAATAGACTATGAGTATGATAATGTAGGGGTTATATTATAATCACCCAAAATCACTCGCTTGTATACTCTCCATAAAACTGCGGCTGCTGAACTAATAATCCCCTTGAAATAGACCCTGATCCCGAAGGCCTAGAAGAAGAAGACGGTAACCACACTAAGAAATCCGAAGGCAGCCGAGACGAAGAGAGTGAAGATCTGAGAATATCTGAGAAGAGCATACTATGGAACCATCGGTGTAGCAGTTTTGCACCCGTGTAGAAAGGTTGCAGGCAGGAACGGAAGAAGCATATATCTAATGCAGCCACCAAGTTTGGGATATTAAGTGTTCAGAAGTTGGAGTAGGCCCGCACGTGCTTTGGAGAGTTCCGGGTTGCGGGCATAGGTGTAGATTGCGTTATCATACTGGGGGGTATGTTGGGTTCTAGTGGTGAAAGGTGAAAGGTGCAGTGGGACTTTGGGAAAGGAAGGTTACAGGGGGGAAATCTTTTAGCACTTCCCTCTGGGAACGAGTTCTGCAACTGCAGGAAGCTCTCGCCACGAGAGTATTTCGGGAGTGGTATTAGCACTGACCTGAGTGGATAGTTTACCACCTATTTCATTCCCCCCTGAATGTTTCCGGTCTTTCCATATGATAGGTACTAGTATGGGGTACTGTTGGAATAAGCTTCCGGGATGGTGGGGCAGGTTCACATTAGCCTTGGCGCGAAGAGCCTCACATTTGGAAGTTAATTAGCAAAAGCCTCTTATTTGCAAAGCGGCTCCTCAGGTACGATATCGTATTTCTGAAATATGCTCTCACGACCCTGAGAAGGTAGAAGAGAGGAGGAATCCCACTGTATCTTTCAATTATTCTTATTTTTGATCGCGCACTAAATAAAAGATTTTTCCTAGTTTATCCCCCAGTTCCATACTCTCCCTTCAGCAGCGGAAAGCCTTGGCGCTGCCTGGCATAGAAGTACCCACATACTGGAATTCTACTCGTGTTTGTCTCCACACCCTATTCACATACCTCCGGGAAAAACCAGACAACACAACTCCATCATTCCTCCCTCCAAGGTCATTCGTCCTTTAATTACTGGTCAGGGGCTTCATCATAACTTCCATGACAGGTTGAATTTGATAAGATGTGGTTTTATGGCAAGTCCTGTATGTACCTACGGACCGGTTCAGGGCAGTTATTTTTATCGAGATCTTACTTACAGACTACCGCTTATTTAGGGAAACAGCGGTGACGGTGACGGGGTTTCCACGCAGTGTCCGAATGCAGATAGTATTGGAGCAGATCCTCATCTGGCTCCCAGCCAACAACCAGCACCCGCCACGACCAAAGAGTCCAATGCACTTGTGTGAGAAAAACAGACTGATAAGCGCGGAGGGAATTGTATAATTTGATAGATAAAGTGAGATTCAAATTCTGAGTTGTTTACAAAGGAAGACGATCGATGTTCGGGTTCGAATATCATTTCTAACTACATGATAAGGTCCTTAATAGGATTTGTTCCTTCAATATCAAGTCCATGTGGGTGAAAATTTTCACTCCTGGGAAAGGGGGAGAAATATTTTCTCCCGATAGGAGAAAAGGATTTTACCAGTAAGTGGTAGAGAGTTTCGGGAGAATGGATGAAACCATAGCTTGGAGATATCCTGATCTCTCAACTTCGCAATGATAAAACAAGCAGGGAGACTACCAAGAGTATTAAAGATAACTGAGGTGACTGGGACCAAGAATCCAACAGCTTGATAAGGTAGCCTCTCCCTCTCCCTTCTCAAATCATCTTATGTTAAATATTACTTAGGAGGTGACGATCTTGAAGCTGCAGGTCGATGATAAAACAAACCTCCGTGATCTCAACTGTAAGGTCGAGAAAAAATTTGATTACATTACCAAGAATTTCAGTGATCTTAACAAGAAAATTAATTTGAAATTCAATCGGCTAATGCTACTCATCGTTGGCGGAGTCTTGGTCAAGGGAGGGTTCGACATACTCCGGGATGAGCGGAATTATTCGCTTTGTAAAAAGTACCCATAAAAATGTTAACCGTGTATTGCAATTTCGTAAGTGGCTTGAATCAATTTATTGCTTAATAATTGGTACTAATCAGTGTTCCTAGCCGTCCGGCCCTGGCGGGCTGTAGTCCCCGGCGTCCCGGGTAGGGTGAGGACGGTAGGGCATGGCATCCGTCTTTCAAAAAGACGGCCGTCCAAAGGGTTGACGCCCGGGCCCCGCAGTATTAGAACAAATGGTATCTTTGGCGGTTATCTGCAGGCTCCGGTTATCACCTGCAGGGCCCGCCCGCCCGTCCGTCCTGGGCATCCATCCATGCACTGCCGTCCGTCCGGTCTACACCCAAGGACGGGCGGACTGGAAGCTTGAGTTCACTAGTACTAATAAAGCGTTATCCAACAAGGTATGATATAACGGTTACATTCAGGTTCCTTACAAATGGTTGGAAGGAGAGCGGCGTTTGCGAAGTGAGCGAACAACTTTGGAGGAATCGGGATGGTGTTTTTTTATAGATCTGGTTGGGTTGAAATGGCAGTACGTGGACCCAACAAGGGGGTGAATTGCAAATAACTCGGTATCCTCTGTTATTATACTGGATTTGCCTCGACTGCCAATGTACCAGTTGAAAAAAAAGATGTTTAGATTGCCCCTAAACCTAAGTAAACCGAAATGCCTCCCATTGTAGTGAATTGGGCGCTTGAAATGTGCTATGATAGACAAGTGAATATATTCATAAGGTGGTAGGATACACTTCCTTTCCTAATCCAAACATTAACGCCCTGTCCCCCGCGCATCAACCCACGCCTTCTTCCGCACCTTAACCAACGGGACCAACCTCACATTACTCCCGCTTCCATTGGTCCAGGACCTCTCAGGCTCTTCGAAGTTTATCTGCATTCCCCAATACAGTCTGGCCTCACTACCCTCGATCTGCCTCCTATCCTCTACACATTCTGATTCGATCCCGGCCTTCGAGTAGTAATGGAGGGTTACGGATCTGCGAACTTGATAGAGCAGTAATCGAATGTCACTCGATAGAGAAAAAAAAGTAATGAGTAAACCGGGAGGGAAAGGATAGACTCAGGGGATGCAACTTACAGGACCCGATTCCGCTCTCATATTGCTTTCATCCCTACCTTATGTGCAATACATTTGGCGGCCGAGCGGTCGTGGATTCCCCTGTTGTGCGATTCCTTAGTTACTTGGGCCTCTGACGTTTGACAACGACAACACCCGCGACCGGGCGAGGTTTACCCAAAAGTTCTAAGAGGAGCCATTTCCCCTGATCTTGGGGGTTGCTCTCCATTCCCCTCTCCCGCCTTCCAGCTTAACCAACCCAAGACCAGGTCAACTTGCTCCCATTGGGACCCTCTTTTTTCAAACCCCAAACTTCAAGAACGCTTCACAATGGAGGCCTCTCCAAGCTTCCATACTCTAGAAAAAGAGAAGGAGTCCCCACCGCCTCCATATCAACAACACCCCTCACTTCTTCCACGCCACATCTTCCGCTCCGCTTCAAAACATCGTCTGCTACAAATGTATAATCCGCGGGATTTACCCACGCATGAGCAATTGGAAATGCATATTAACCCTGCCTAGAACCTCATTTTAGAACTCCTACTTAAGGTCTGGGTCTGGAACCCACCCACTAACAAGGGAGATAGCGTATCCATACGTTATGAACATCAGCCTCTGCATTGATGAAGCAGAAGACGCCACGAGTAAGATCACCAAGCACAAGATCGACCCGGTAGAGGGTAGGTGAATGATACTGAGCAGTGTGTTTAAAAATCTAGGGAATTGAAAGATATCTTGACGAAGAGAGGGGGAAAGAGGGAATTCTAATGCCCGGAAAGTTTCCATGGGAGCCAACGCCGTTGGAAGGAGAGGGGAGAGGGGGGAGAGGGGGCAAGGGGCTAAAGAGAAGTTGAAGAGGGCATTATCGCTTAAGGCTTCTGAGAAGACCAAGAGGAGGGTTAGCCGAGTTTTGGATGTTGCAAAGGACAGAGTTGTCTATGGACAGCCGACTTTGAATGAGTAAAGGCTCTCCCAGCTTGTATATCTGGAGGGCCTACCCAAGTGTGCTAATATATCCAATTTATAGAAATGATACGGGATCGCGAGGTAGTTGGTTTATGGGGGCGTGATATGTGCTTTATGGCTGGATCTCTAGCGTACCTCTTTGTGTGTCAATTCCCCCAAGCATTGATGCGTGCATGAGTTGGGTGTTGCGACTAACGCGGCGGGGCAGACACAAATTTTGCAAGAATACTCCTCAGATTCAAATATTTTCCGACTAGTCTTACCTCAAGGTGTTTCCGGAACCACCGTCAATAATTGTCTACCAGAGTAATCCTTTGTTGAGCATTATTCTTTAACCTCATCTCGATACCATTCTTCAGAGATTTCCCGTCCTGTGCAACTAGGAGCTGCGATATGATAACCCAAATAATTCTAAGATAGGCTGGGCTATTTCCACTTGAATTTGCCGCGATAGGACGATTGCGCCGGTTCGGATGCTATCGATCAGAAAGAACCTTTTATGTACCGTGCAGAACCAGATTCGCTATACAAGGGTCTGAAAAAGCGCTTTCTCAAGGGTACCTATGTGGCAGCAACAATCCCAGGTGTGGTTTTCAAGGGATAGGATGAATTTTTAGTTGAAAGCAGTGTGAGGCCAGGCATCCACTAAGGGGGTGAAGGGCAGTTGAAACAATTATCAGCAAACTACATGAGATACTTAGACATTTCGCCAAGTAGGTTTGCCACCACCTTTTCTGATGATAAAGGATACTGTGTGTGAGGGGTATTGGGTTCGGACCAAGTCTGAAAGTCCTCGACAGCAGACCAAATACCATTATAATATGTTTATCACATTCGCCGCCGCTTTCCCACCGCCAGCAGTAAATATATTCGGCAAGCGTGAAGCTATAGATCCTCCCCCCCCCAGCCCATCTGCTCTATTATACTAGGGGGAAGCTTGAGGGAGAAGTACAAGAAACCCTCACACGCCGAGAATCAATCCGGATCTATGAGGGTATGGAAGCGTTACTGAGGCCATGGTGAGTATTCTGCGCGGGCAGGAAAGTACTTGCGGATCGGCCGACTCTAGGAAGTGCGGGGTGATCTTGGAGCGGTTATCTTAGGTGGCCTCAGCTCGAGCGAACAGTTTTCGGCAGGTCAGCTACTATGAACAACCAAAGTGACCCATACAACCACTATCCATGCCGCTGGTAGTATTTTGGTACGGGCGGGACAAGCTGCTTCTCTCGCTGCCCAACATGCCCAAGAATGAGAGACATCACGTCTTGATTCAGGAGAAGAGAAAATATATACATCGCTTAACCCAAGAGCCATTAGAGTCTTGATTAGCCCATCGTTATATGCTAGTTACGGCACTACGGTACATTGTCTTGTACCGTCTCGATCCTTCTTTACAATATATTTCTCCGGATGTGATAATTCAAAATGTGCCCAGCGATTCCTCCCCTTTGATTTTCTCGACAGATACCGGATATTGCGAAGCCTTACTTCTGTTCGTACCTATATAGACCCCCTTACGTCTCCCAACGAAGCCCCTACTTTCTCCCTAATAAGCAGTGACGCCTCTTTTTCCCATTCTCCACCCCCGATCCTGCTCGCTGCAGCCCTCGATGGCACTGTCGCCTCCGCTCGTATAACACATATCAAACATCCAAAATCCATCTCTGGCTTCGCCATCCGGGTGTCCTCCCCGAGTAACAATCCTCCACCCCTCCATCTCTCGGCTAAGACTAATACACACCCCATCCAGAAACAACGACCCCGCTTCTACCGCCCTCGGTGAACAACTAGAAGGCACTCCCGCCCTCTTTACAATCCCGAGTTAAGTACCAGAACTCCTGGCCGACTCCTGTCCGAGCAAAGGCCTTGGCTTCTGCGACAAAGAGAACTCCTGCTACCCGGTGAAGGGACCTGTTGCCCTGTGGACGCCTGATATTCCGCGGATGCCGATCTGGATTATTTCAAGACAAGGACGGCAAGACGAGTGGTGCTGCAACCTGAGAGCGGAGAAGCATTGCTCAAGCAGAACTTGCATCCCGAAAAATACCATCTGCTGTCGCAACGGCACTATCGCGGTGCTTGTAAGGTATCACACAAATTTCCTAATTTGTGCTATGTTCCGCACGGGCTCGGTGTGATTGAGGCGAGGTTGTAGGAAAAGTAGACGAAGGTAGCATTGAGGTAGAGATGTGCTGCCGCGCAAACCGGCTTGGGTGGGGCGGGGAATTGACCTTGGGCAGACTCACTAGTATGGTAGCCAGTCACAACAGCTCAAGAGGTTGGGAATTGGTGGGGGTGGTGTTACTGCCGTTGTTTGAGGGTGAGTGGTGGGCGCTGGAGGAGTGGCATGTTTGAGACCTTAGAGGCTTGGATCTTGATGTCCTCGGGTCGCCAGTCTGCGGGCTCTGCCATCATGTCAATGTAGATGAAGTCTCTTAGGCTTGACATTTGTTTTCTTTTCGAAGTTAAGGTATTCTCGTTGGGGGGGGCCCCCTCGACAAGCCGGGAGAACTATACTGGATTATCGAGGGCTTCGGATTATAGTTATAGTCCTTTTTCGATACCGGCTAGATTCACAAGCTATCCGGGAGTTCTCGCTAGTACGATACCCCACACTCCGCTTATCACAAATTATTTATGGATCGTAGTATCAGCTGTTGGCGAGACGTAAAGACTAAGAAGAATAGATTGTGATGTTTTACCAGCCTCCGCTTATTCATCAGCCGCGGAGAGTTTGAGGAATGGTTGGGCGGTTTCCTGGTGTATTAACCAACTACCCACCCCCGAAGGCCGAGGGCGAAAAAAAAACATTAACATTGCACACGACAAGCCCGTAACCTACGGTATCAATGCTTCCCCGCGAGCTTTACCCTCCCAGCGTGCCGAATCCTGAAAGTGCAAAAAAAAAAGAAAGAAAGAAAGAAGATTTGTATATAGACATGTGCAGGTAATATAACCAGCCAGACCACGAAACAAACCCACCAGAGAATCCCATGCACGATAGATCTATATATATGACCTTCAGGTCCTGCTCTGACCAAGCAAACCCAGCGCGATTCGAGTACACTACCAGCAACTCGTTTGGCTGATTCACCATCATCTTCTAGTAGACCCTTCTGGACCAAGTGACGCCAGGCTGCTTCCTCAATATATCTCCGGAGACGATCGGATTGGAGAGAGATAGTATCGTCTTCCTCCCAACCCTCATTTGCCAAGTCATCGAGCCGACCGCAAAGAATATCTCCAAGGGGCAGCTCCAGTTTCTGCGCTGCATAGCTTCTCAGAGGAGGGAGGGAATAAACTCTAGATCTTCTGTATTAGCAAAAGTAAAATCTGACATGGGATGATTGTGAGAGTCACCTCCCCGCGACCGTGTTTCTTCGCCTGTCCATCCACTAAGTGCCATATCTCAACCAATCCTTTCTGGATCTCAGTCTCTCCATCACGGAATGGGTCGAGCTTGATTATTATTTCCTTGCTAATTTTTCCTCCACTCCCCTCACGCAAGAGCTTGACGTCTGCTTTCAGGTCCTCATACGGTCAGTGAACCCAAGCGTCCAGTCCGCCCGTCCTTGGGTGCGGACTGGACGGACGGGCCCTTCAGGTAATGGCCGGGAGGTGCCATTTGTTTTGAGGCTGCAGGGCCCGGGGGCCAACTCTTTGGGCGGCCGCCTTTATGGGAGACGGACGCAATTCCCTGCCGTCCTCACCCACCCTGCCCGGGACGCCCGGGACTACAGCCCGCCAGTGCCCTGTAGGGCGTTCTGGACGGTTGGGAACACTGCATACGGTTCGGCGTAGCCGAACTCAAAGACCAGGGTGGGCGGGCCAGAACCGCTCCCGGGGCACAATTGCGCAGTCGGGAACTTTTGTTCTGTTGGAGTGTGAGCATGGTGATAGTAGAATGAATTGTTGAAATAGAACACAACCTACATTCCTTCATATTCTTCTACAAACCCTAAGAGGCGTCCTTTAGATGGAAACAAGAGAGATATCTCTAGAATCAAAAGCCCCAACTGCCCCCCCTTCTTGCCTAAATCCGCTGCCTAGCTTGATACCGTTCCATGGATTTGGGTCACCATTTTTGCCTTTAATTCACCAATAGCGGGACGGTAGGTATATCTAGAAGTAGTTCGTTAATATCTGGTTGTGGAAAATTCTTTGGATACACACGCCCGAGTTCCAATATGCGGCTCTAATTCAGCAAGGTCTTTCGGAGCAGTGATTGGCTAGATCATGATCGAGTGACCCTTATGATCGAGGGTGATCGAGCATGATCTGCTCGTGGCCATCACTATTTCGGAGGAATATCAAGAACCTGATATCCAACAAGAGTATTTTGCGAAGTTCATCCAGCATCTTTTGGAGGACCTAAATTCTGAACAGTTGTGGGGTACTCGAAATCATAGAGGATTAAACCGTTAGGGTGAAGCAGAAAGAGGATGATGGAGGAAAACACACAACCGCCAACTTTTTTGCCCCAAAGGTGGAGGAGGAGGAGCAACAGCAAACGTGACCCGCTGGCGTATGATACAAGCACATGGAAAGTGTCTTTGCAAACTGCAATTGTCTTTTGCTTATTCCTAATTCCCCTAACATTCTTATGTTATTTGCAGTCTCGACGGTTTGAAAACGGTGGTGCCGACTAGGGTCGTGACGGCCAGGTGCTGCTCCCCTGCTTGGTCGCCTGCGCCCCCAGCGAAGACAACCTGACGTAAATTATCGCTGACCAGAATTTGTGCACTATACAACCCACCTCACCCGGCCCGACCAGTATCCTGGGAACCAATATCCCCCCTTTCGCGCCCGGGTTGCCATCATCCGCTGTCTTTCCGACCACTCCTGCGATTTCCAATTCATCGCCCACACCACCCATCGCGAACGCGGTGGGGGATTTTTGGATTCACAACTTAAGCTTTACTTGCCTTTTTTTTTTTTGGCTATGGTAAGCTAGCTGGTCACTTATTCATATTAAGCAATATATACGATATACATTGCCTTTTAGCGTCGAATTTATCTGTTCGCAGGGTGCTACTATGATCGTATGAGACTATTGTGTCAGACCTCATGAAAGATCACTCGGGTGAAACAGGCTATCATATCATGAGTCGGTTATGTATTTACAGTCATTCGGCAGAAGTGTTCGTGATCTGAGACAATGTTTAATTGCGGTTGCGCCATATGGTGGGGCAGTGCCGGTAGGGTTGTCAACAGGCGTGCGTGCGCACGAGTTCAAGTTCACGATCAACGACCACTGGCACCTCTCAACATTCAACGGTCAATTGATCTGCCATAAATTAAACTAGCTAATATTTTGTATAACCTCCCCTTGCTTCTAAAACTGCAGCCACCCTATCAGGCCTTGATTTCCACAACTTCTCAAAAAACTCCTCAGGAATTGTTTTCCAAACCAATGGTAATACATGTGCAAGTCTTCTCCTAACAGCCTCTTTTCCTCCTGGAGTATCTGCAATCCTTGGATACTGCTGGTGCAATTGCTTTTTAAGCTCAACCCATACATGCTCAATAGGATTTAAATCAGGGAAATAAGGGAGGTGGTCCACAACCTCAATACTGTTTCTCTCCAACCAATCCATAACACTATATGCCTTGTGAACAGGAGCATTATCTTGCTGAAAAAGAACATCTTCAAGTTGTATACCAAAGGAAATTATTTGATGAATAACAGGAAAAAGATATCTTCTCAAAAGTCTAACATACCTGATCTTATTGATAGTTTGAGTAATAGGAACTAATGGACCTTTTCTTTTACCCCAAAAGCACCCCCAAACCATAAGTGAGATTCCCTTTATAACCGGTATACGTACTCAGTTATTAGTTTTGTTTTGTATTATGTTTTAAGTATTGCTTTGATACTTGGTTTGTTTTAAGTATCATTTGATACTTAGTTTTGTTTTGTGTTATGTTTTAAGTATCACTTTGATACTTGGTTTGTTTTAAGTATTGTTTGATACTTAGTTTTGTTTTTTGTTATGTTTTAAGTATTGCTTTGATACTTGGTTTGTTTTAAGTATCGTTTGATACTTAGTTTTGTTTTGCGTTATGTTTTAAGTATCTGTAATAATCCCTCTCTGGATAGTTAGTTCTTGGCGATGGGGAACGATACTTCTCTTTCTGTCTTCTTCTTTCTTTGTCTTATGATAGCTCTAGGCCTCTGCCTATGTTACCGATAGTACAAGACCTTTGTCTTCTATCGAGAATGCCTATCGTAAGCTTTCTCTAACTCGTCTTCATGAAGAACTTTTCTTGGCGTAACAATAACGGTGCAATAAAGATAAAGATCGTAAAGATATTTTATATTCGTTAAAGTAATAAGTAGGAAAAGTACTTAGAATTCAATCTAATTTTATTTATACTAGTACCGCCGACACCAGCAGACGACCAGTCTCCCCCATACCCTATAAAAAACAAACTATCTAAAATATACTACCGCGGACCAATCCGCCCCGCAATCACTCCTCCCAAACATAAATCCAAAAATCACTACCTAAATGGGCTCACGGGCGCTCACAGCAACTAGTGCTGTCCCGGATTAACGCGTCTTCCCACCTCGCTACCCAGCCACCGTCTTATACCCTCACCCCTATCCACCTCCAACACAATCTGTCCCACGTACTCTACAAAGGAAACATACAGTCTATTCCAACATCCCTCCGTCCTTTTATAATGTAGTCCCAGGTCCAAGTACCCCTCGGCCAGAACCATCCCACAAAAGGAACAGCACTCTTCTTTCAACAACCCCTTTGTCTTAGCCCACCGCAAAACTACCAACGTTTGAGTTGCGAGGTCCAGCTCATCCCATTGCTGGTGCCAAGAATGCCAAAACTGATCATGACACGTCCGTAAACAGCGGGGCTTCTTCTCAAAGTGCTCGGTGAAGGTGACTCGCTTCTGGGTGGCCGTTGCTGAAATTGTGATCCCACAACAGGGACAGTCACAATGTCGCTGGTTGGGCAAGAAAAACGATTTCTTTGGCATGGTGACCAATCCAGGTAGAACGCATCCACTGCCATCGTGTCTTTTCTCGCACTGGGTACAGGTCGTGGGATCCCCCACGGTCGCCAACCGACCACTTCTTTCCACCATCAGTGTGCTGTCAAAGAGGTTACCTGCCACTACCAACTCCCCATCCACCGTTTCAACATGCTGGGGAATCCCTAGGCCTAACTCCCTGTGACTCACCCACCAGGACCTCCACCATGATATCACCGAATCCTTATATAAGTCCTCATCAGCGGGTCGTCCTATAGTATAGCGGGGGCACTCAGTCCAGTGGTGTCTGTCATCCTTCCCTCCACAGCTGTCATGCCCGACCAAACCCGTCCCGCTGCGAATTCTCAGTAAAATATAGGAATCCATATGGGTAAGACCACAAAAATGCTGAGGTGATCTAGGTTCACGAGCATAATACTCGTGTCGCTCCCTGTTGTGCCAGGAACCCCACTCTTCTTTCCGCAACTCGTGGGCCAAGGCTGCATGCCCGATCCCAAAGCTAACCCCTTCCCAACTTAGAGGGCGCAACAGATGACCCATACAGGCCTTAGCTTTTTGGTCTACCATCTCATTGCCATTGATGCTCATGTGTCCCGGAACCCAGCTAATGCTGACGTGGCTAAACGCGTTAAGTAGCGGTGCCATGACTTCCTACAGCTCAGCCGAATCTCCTTCCGAAAACATACCGTCCACCAGGGTGAGGGCAGGAACGCAGTCCAGAAACACATGGACCAGGCACCTCTTGGCCATCCCTTGGGCATATCGGAGTGCACAGACAACCGCAAATAGCTCACACTTAACAATGCTCCAAGATGGTAGAACCGAGCACCCGTCGACACAGGTCAGGGCCCCTTTCTCAAATACCGCCTATGCCACACCAGCCCCTTCAGAGGGCTTGGACCCATCCATGTATATGACCATGTCCGAGGTCTTGCAAAGATCTGTGTACAGTGACCGGTGGCGTGCAGCCATCACCGCCTTGCCTTTCCCGATTGTAATCGTGGGGCGGCAGGTGAGTTCCTTGTCCGAGATCTGCCGATGTGCCACCATTCCTTCCTGCTTCCAACTGAGCCGTATCTCACCGAACCACGGGTGTTGATCACAGTACCGGTAGTTAATAAATTGGCTGTAGCACCTTCTCTGCAGATACCTCCCTTGGATGGCAACGGGGGGTGTTCTGAACTCAGCCAGCAGTATATTGTTTGCCAGCTTCATAGGGGTCCGGAAGACTGATCAGAGGCAGTTGTTGACGTGGACCTGAATCTGTTTCACATATGACCCGTGGTCGGTTACAAATTCAAGCCCATAATACACGGTCAGAAGGTAGGCTGCCTGCACCAAACGGTAAGTCTCCCATGCCCCAAGCCCACCAACACTCCCAAACCTCCACCCCAATGCCAAAATCCTTCTCCTAACACCCAACCCTCTTTCCAACCAATACTTTACATGGGAAGAAAAGTTAAGAAATACATTAAACCTATACCCAAGAACCCGCAAATCCTCAGAAGGTAAAACCATTTCTCCCAACAACTCCATTCCTCCCCACGCCCTGTCCCCAAATCCGATCCACTAGGTCTTGAGGGCACTGAACCCCATCCTCCTAGCCCTTACTATACGATCGCAGTCTGCAAAAGTTTCTCCTGCATGGTATCTGGCAGTGTTATAAGAATCTGCAGCCACCATGATGACCCGTCATCGACATATGAGATCACTAATTGTCGGACCCCGGGGGAGTAACGCATTCGCGGCGTGAATATATCCGCTACGTAGGCTCCGAAGAGAAAAGGAGAGAGGGGTGAGCCTTGAGGCACCCCTTTACTGACATAGTAGGCCTTAGAGACACATTCATTAAAATGGAAGTGAATCGACCGACAGGAAGTCCATCTTCGTACCTACTGGCACAGGTTCGATGAACACCCCCAGGCAACCAGGAAGTCTGACAGGAGGTCAACATCAATGTTGTTGAATCCTCCTTCAACGTCCATGGACAAGATCAGTCATTTATAGCCCTCATTATGCTGTAGGAATTCAAAGACTATCGCCATGGCGTTGTAAACCCCCCTCTTCCGGCGAGAACCAAACTGTGTCTCCCCCAGGTCAAGACACATGGCCAGTCTCAGTAGGACCACGTGTTCTGCAACCTTTGCAGGTGTTGGGAGGAGGTGTATCATTCTCCACGACTTGACGACATTGTATCTGGGTTTGTCAATCTTCGGTATGAGCACTACCTCTGCCCAATGCCAATCCGGAATATCGTGACGTAACCCGTAGTCGACTAGACGTCTCAAATTTATTGTATCCCTCCGCTTCCAGAACCGTATGAACGGATACCCGATATCATCCTCTCCTGGCCCCGGGTTCGTAGGGGACCTAGCCAGGGCGATCTCCATTTCTTGAGCACTGTCTATATCAATCATGGAGTCTTTCCAAGGAGCAGGATTGCCAGGGGATAGCTGCTGTGCAATCAGGTTGCTGATGTCGGAATGCGTCGTGGCATAGGACCCATCTGGTTGGGCCATGGAGGGAAGTGTTTGCTTGGCTTCCAACTTTCATGCCAGCTGAAAAATATCTGGGTCCTGACTTTCAGCTATCTTGGTCCTGATGTGTTTGAACCTGGCCCTCAACAGGCAAGCCTGGTAAACACTCCTGACCAGTTTGTAGTCCTCCGTCCGCTCTGCCTTGCGCTTGGAGTATCGTCGTAGCCGAGCCACATCCAACCTCATCGTTTCCAACTCCGGTGTCCACCACTCACACCGACCTCTGCCAATGGAGGCCCGTGGGAGTGCGTCCACTACATGCCTCACCCCTTCCCATAACTTCTCGTCTCCCACTTCTTTAAGGGCATCCAGCTATTTCCCGACATTTTCCCAGACTGCTTTTTTCCAGGCCGGCCTTTGTCACATAATATTGTCAGGAAGGTCCACCTTCAGCTTAAGGGCTTGAGCACTATGCTCACAGCCAGCGGCGTCCATGTATCGATGTCGGACATAAGGCACCCTGTGCAGGTAAAGGTCGATTCTGGAAATATCTCGAAAGGTTGGTACCGTCGGCGGTACCATATTCATATCATGAGCCGGGGCAATGAACCACTGTTTCAGCCACCGTCCTCCTGTATTGTTATGGCCCGCATTGGGGTCCCAGTCTTGATGCCTGGCATTGAAATCTCCAAACGCAATTTCAGGTTCCCCTAGCTCATCCAACCATCGGATAAACTGGTTCTTAGTATAGCCAGGTCGAAAGTAAACTCCAGCGAGTACCTTCTTTGTCCCTTTCTCCCAATACCCAATCCGGGCACTGCCTTCCCCATGCCCCACCACCTCAAACAGCCTACAAATGTGGGACCGAACAAATACCTCAACACCTGACCCTTTAGCAAAAGAAAACAAATCCCATCCATCAACATCTACTGGTACATGTTATCCCTCCCAATCAACAGGAGGTTCAATAATAAACAACAAATCAACAAAGAAAAACAAATCAAATGCCAGCACCCGATTCCGACTACTCCTCCCCACGTTTAATGCCAATGTCGTAATAAGCATTAAAAGGGGGCCTCGACGGATCCACTCGGGCCACACGAGCCAGAGGCATAGGCGGAGCCAGTGTCCAGATCTCGGGCAACCCAACTCGTTTCCTCATCACAGGGCTTGGTGGTGGCACCGGCCTTGGTTTTTAAAATTCCATGTACCCGGGAGGGCGAAGGCCGTTCCGGTTCCTTACCCTTGGCCTTTTCTGACTTACAGCAGGGAGTCTCTTCTTCCTCATCACTGCTGATCTCGACCAGCCTGGGCATCGGGGACCTTCCACGGCTGCGGCTTCTTCTCCTCCTATTCTCCTCTACTCTCTTACGCTGCTGTTCCGGTTTTTTGACAATTTCCTTCGCGGGTCTTGTCGGTATGGCCGTCTCCTGTCTAGTAGGTGAGGAATGTGGAGTTGGGGATGACGATTTGATACCTGGGCATCGCTCATATCCTGTGAAGTGGTCCATCCGGTCGCACAACCAGCACTGTCTCCTGGTATGTCTGCAGGCCTGACCCACTCCTCCTGGACACGCCAGCTTGCTGCACATGTGCTCTCGAGAGAAATGTTCTCTGAAGCAGAATCGGCACCGGGGGGGGGCGGCCACATGTCGCTTCGAAGTGGCCAGTTTCCAGGCACCTACCACATACCTTAAGGGGGCAATGCTCTTCAAAGACCCTGACATTGCGGGCACCTCCTTGCAACCAAATCTTTCCCTCTGCCAGTCTTTCCTTGATGGGCTCATTATTCTCCACCACGAAGCGGATGCCGTAACTTGTAGCATTGGTCTGCCTCATGGCATGTATGGACCCCATAATATCAGGCTGGGAAACAGTGACTACACCAGTATTGGATTGCTCCAGATCAGTGCGAAGGCCATTAAAAGCCGTGCTTCCAGTCCATCCTTCCACCCTCCAAACCGATCCCCGTCCTGTGTCAGCAAGCGGAACACCAGAAACAAAAATCTTCACCTTTTCCAGGTTCCTCTGGAATTCGAATTCTGGGAGTGACAATTCCCTAAGCAGATCGAGCCTGGCCTTGTCCAACCTGTTGCCCAGCTCCATCACGGAGTGTGCTGCCAAAGTCAGGAAGATGCATCCAATTTCCAGCCGGACATGCCCTGCGCGAATATATGGAGCATTTCCCCTGAATCTTTCCCTGATTGGAAAAGGTCACATTAATCTGATTTCGGATCGCCTCGATATCGATGCCCTCTGGCAGGGCAACCTTCTTCCGAGTGGCGAAGTGCATGCTAATATGCCTCCCTCTAGCATTCGGGGTTGGTGACGAGCACGGTGGTGGTGGTACTGAGTTTAGTGGGTCTGGGGGTCTCATTGGTACCCGTCGGTATTCCTGTCGTGTCTGAGCCGCGCCTACTTTGACGCTGGCCAGGGCTGCTGGCCTGGACTGAGCCACCGTAGTAATAGGTGTCACAATCTTCGGCACCAATTCCTGTTTATCAGCCTTCCCCTGAGTCTTGGCCGGGGTCGCCGCCTCCCTTTCTTCACCAAATCCTCTGGCAGCCTTTCTTCTCCTTCTTGCAGCACCACTCAGGCATTTGCCACATTTCCTTTGTTCTTTCCTTTTTTCTTCCTCCTCTCCCTCCTCCTCTTCCCAGTAAACAGACTTGCCTTCGCCTCCACGGGCTACTCGCAAGACTACCCCTCCTTCGCTGGAGGAGCTGCCACTACTGCTGGACTGGTGGGATGAGGCTGCTGATGTGGGCTGGGCAGGACGTACCTGTCCCTGTGGGCCAGCGGGGGGCTTGGGTACATATGCCATTCGTTTTACTACCTCTGTAAAAGAGGCTTTAGCAGTAGGAGCCTCCGTAGAGGCCTTCTTTCTCTTAGAGGTAGGGGATGGCAGGGTTGGCTCCGAAGAGACAGCAGAGGTGCTGTGGGGTACAGCAGGGGGTTGGCGATAGCGGGGGGACAACTTTACCTGAAAGGCTTCAATTTCCTCTCCTTGCCTGCCAACAATGTCAGTCAGTGCCTTGACTGCCCTTTCTAAGACATGAACTCGACTCCAGTAGTTTATCCCGTTCCTCGGTCCTTCATCGTCAAAGGTAGGGCCACTGTTTATCCAAGTTCGTACGTCTTGTACCGTATCATCTTCGATCGACCTGGACTCCGAGGAGAGGAGAGGCTGAGTATTGCCAGACCAAATATCCTCCAGGCCTTCCAACATGGACCCAATTACACTACCTGAGCGGGGTCCAGGAGAGGGAGTCCTACCAGCATCTAGCATCTCACAGACACCTGCCATGATCGAGTCCACCTGTGCCACTACAGTGTCAGCATCCTCTGGTTGGGTTTCTGGGAGCCGAACTTCCAATAGAGTTGAATTGCCACTAGGGGCTTCTGAGGGACCCTCTAGTTAGCCTCCGGGAGGTGACACCCATCGTCCATTAATAGGCGGAGGTGATGAACCCATAGCTGGCGAAGAGGCGTGTATGCTGTCGCCCAAACCAGTTGCTTCCGAGTTGCGCCCATCGCCTAGGCCTTTAGGAGTATCTCTAGCTATCACCCCGGAGGTGGGCAGGACATCCTCAGTCATCAGCGGGGATGGAGAAAGGGGTGTGGCCTCGATTGTCGATGGGAGCACCACAGGCAGAGTGATGGCTAGGCGTCTTTGGTGAACGCCTAGGGGCAGGCCAGGAAGAGCAGGGACAATCTGTTTTTTCCGTCCCTCATCAACGTTGATAGCCCTCAAAAATTGACGACCAAGGAGAGGAGTAGCAGATCGCTTAGTGGGAGACGCTGACTGTGTCCGGCGGTGTGTTCCAGAGGCAGGAGGGTTATAATCCTAGTCATCAGGGTCATCCAGCTAGAACTTCGGGGTTTCGTAAAGAGCCCTTTCTCCTGAAGATATTCCTGCCAGAAAGGAGGGAGTCGAGGAGCCGGTCCCGGCATTGTGTGCCTGGCGGAGGAAGCTGGGCATCTTGCTTTGGACAGCACTAGCGAGGGGAGGAGTAGCAGACCAAGAGCTGGCCTCAACTGTGGTGGCAGTCGAGTTGTCCCTGGCGGGGAGGATGGAGGATTCAGGGACTATAGCCTGAGAGTCTTTAGGGGGGGAAGGTACGGGGGCTGGAGAATATTCCGAGCCATGGTCTGAGTTGAACCGAATGAAGAGTCCTGTGGTAGTGTCTTTGTTCAAGTCACACGTGGCTGAACAGCCTCTCCCAATCAAGAAACCTCTCACCAAAACCTCCACTTCTTTCATCGTGGCAACAGTCACGTCAGCGACTGTTTGCTGAACCAAATTATCAAACTGCGGGTTAACCGCATTCTGGCACCCGTGACAGTGGTGAAACTGTAGGAAACCAAAGTTTCCCTTAACCAACCAGCACCAAGCATAGCCGAAGCCGAGCAAGTGACCAACCCAACCAGGTTCCTCATCTAACAAATATAAAATCACTACCGCTCGGTCTAAACACCGTCCCGCAACACCTCCACCACAGTAGAAAACCAACAAAACTACAACAAACATAAACTACAGGCGACACGATGGCAGAGAGGAGGTGACCAACATGTCCACCTCTCGCATCCGCATGCCAGGCTGTCGACCCTATGAACCCACTTTGCCAAGTGCCTCCGGAGAGCGTAATGGTGAGGAGGACCTGTACCCGCTGCCTGTCCCCCAAAACAAAATATAAACAAAAGAAATACATAGAGGTGGTGACAGACCGAAACGGTCAGTGGGGCCTACCTCCCACCTGTGGTGCCTTGCCCCCGCCAGCCATGCCCACTGCCAAACCAAAGAAACCAAACAAGCCCCACAAAACCCAGCACACAGAACCCAAACAAGTCCAACCAGGTGGTCGCAACCCACTATCCGCACAGGTGGCCATCAGCCAACCGGTCCATCGGGAAGCTTTGCAGCACTCAGCAGCTTCACCCAACAGCCCAAGCCAGACTGGAAACACTTAATTAGACATTGCCCAACCTGACGCATGTCCGACCGGTGCTTGCAGGTGACTCTCCCCCCCCAATCAGCCCCCACCAAGTCCCGCACACCAGGCGCCACAGAGCCCATCCGGCCCCCTCAGCTCCTCAGACAGATTAACCATCCGACAGCCACAGGACAGCTTATACCTAACCCCATCAGGCAGCCATTGGTCTTGGCTACACGAACAGAGCCCCAACCCCTAGCACCGTGTAGCCGAGGGGGGCCCACCAACCACAGCCGGGAGCCACAAAGAAGGCAGCACCAATACCCGAAGGTACTAGCACCAGCCACACCATCCAACCCAGCCGAACCGAAGTCAAACCGAGTCAGGAAAAAGGGTAAGCGGAGCCAGCCACAGCCAGCCCCACAGGTCCGGCAACAGGCACAGACCGAACAACGGGCAAGAGGCATCCCCAACCGACGCGACAAGAAGGGGAGGGGTGAATGAACAGAAGCAGACAAACAGAAGGTAGGCTCCACTTGCAATGGGTGAAGCCGCCAACCACAGACCACAACTGAACCACCCAAACGCACAGACAACGCGAGTGCCTGGCAGCCAATCGTCCCACACCACCCCAGGTAGCCATGAAAACCACACCAGGGGGTAAGAATTTTCAGGGTCAAAGCCATCCCCACAGGTGCGAGGAGGAGACGCCTGACTGAATCGCCGTAAATGCCACAAGAACAAAAACTCCAAGGGAACAGTGATAAACAACATCGTAGGATTCCAACCGTAGAAATGTAAAGTAACAAGGCAGGGGGAGGCTGGTGAGGCCCCTTCCCTTGAGGGAGTGATGCGGCCGGTACGATGTGTTGATACTTGGGAAGGTCATCAGTCTAATCCAAGGGCGTTTTGCATTGCAAAAACTAAGAACTCCGTTAAAACCCAACAAGAGACATGCGCTGGTCCAAAGAACGACACGGGTGATTCCCCCAAACACAATGTTCAATCCCCCCAGTCGAACGCGAAACCTGCGAGTAGACAATAGACAGGAAGCGGTAGACATTTTACCGAGAGGGGCTCGGTTGCGACCGTGATGAAGTGCCCGAAGTGCTAGTATCGTGAGATAACCAACTCAACGAAACGAGAAGCAAACAAGTAGTCCGCCACGCAACACCTAACAGACCTCAACACTAAAGATCCCAGGAACTACTGAGCGAACTCAGATAGCTCCCCCAGAATCAAAGACATCAAGGCCTATCATGATGGCGAAAGAATCGCTCGGGGTGAAGTGACGGCAAGGACGAGGAAAAATACATAGAACAAAGCGTGAAGAACCTATCTTCCTCAGCCGCCTCGGCCTCCTTATATAGCATTCTTCCCACTTGTAGTCATGTGACCTAAAGTGGTCACATGTACGAAACTAAATCATAACAAACTAGTCATGTGACCAAAGTGATCACATGCTCAAAACCCATGACCTCATAGCGAGGTCATGTATAAAAACTCATAAATCAATCATAACGCAATAAACAAGTCATATGAGTCGACTGAGTCATATGCGCGAAACCCATGACCTCATAATGAGGTCATGTGCAAAACATAAATCATATTCTCAAGGCTTACCTGCAAGGCACACTCGTAAGGCATACTTTCCAAGCGCACGTCCCATGACTCATACTTGAGCCATGTGCGAAAGCATTACAAATCCCACACATAACAAATCATATAACCTGAATGAGTTATATGCGCAAAACAACAACATACCTGTGACTCATAACTATGTGTCATGTGAAAACCTTTTCCATGCCAAGCCATGTTCGTGACATTAGCTCTCCTCCTCCTAAGCCTGAGTCCCATCAGGCTTTTTCTCCCAGTTTCAATAATTTCCGTCCTGCCAAGTACATGGTCCTTCTCAGCTTGTGGAATTTTTCGTCTGCCATCCTCCATCTGACCCTTACTGATTCTAGGCTCAGATTTGCCATCTCAATCGTGTGCCGCTGATTATCATTCAGCTGTCTGAGCTTCGCGATCGTTTTGTCATTTGCCGAAATTGTGGCCTCAGCTTGGCCAAGTTGTTCTCAGAGTCCCTGTATCTGCCTGTGTAGGCTCCTGACGTCTGGTTCTGTGTCTGCTGAGGAGTTTTGGGCCCCTCCCTCCATGGACCGCGGCCTCGCGGCCCATGCCTTTCTGCCATCCTCTCCTTCCAACTCTTTCCTGCTTCCATCCTTCTGCGGGTAGAATCTCACAGATATTTTTTGTGCCCTGTGCATCCTGCACCCATTTCTGAAGCATTGTTGCCAATGCTTCAGAACGTGGTCCAGGTGTGGGCCATGCTTTCGACATTCCCTTGGGAACCATCCCGAGCCTTCTTTGTCGCCAAAGTGTGTTTGGCAACCATCATCATAGCATACCGTCCATAACATGGCATTATACTGTACTTGTTGTTCCCTCTCCTTAAGTTCTTCGTTGGTTGGCCCCATGAATGAGTATTCGGGACTTGTGGGTGTGGTTTGGCGGGGGCTATCACCCCAGCCTTCCTGTTGTTGCAATGGGGCGGGAGTTTTTCCCTCTCCTTTGTCTTGGTTGAACGTGATTGTCACCTGGGCCGGGCTTGCCTGGGTATCGCTAGTGGAAGGTTAAGATGGCATCTTGTGCGTTTTCGAAGTTGTGTGCGAAGTACCAAGTTTTATCATGTTTGGGAGAATATCCTGTCCACTGGGCTCGGTATTGGAGGTGACCGTGGATGAAGCGGGAATCGACTATTTCGTCAAGCTCGTATTCTAGTTCTCCGTCGAGTTCGATTGGAGGGGGAGGAATAAGTGTTTGTGAAGGGAACTTATTGTCGTTGTGTAATTTGAGGAGTAAGATGTGGAATGTATTGTGTATTCGCATTGAGGGTGGAAGGTCAAGTTTATAATCTTGACTGCCTACTTTTTCCAGTATCTGGAATGGTCCTATTTTCTTGTAGTCCAATTTCTTTGATGGTCGCGTTGTATGGACATTGCATGGTATTAGCCATACCATATCTCCTGGTTGTATGTTCGGATCTGGTCTTCGGTACTTATCGTATTGTTCCTTCTGTCATTGTTGTGCTTGACTCATTTCGTATTGTAATGTTTCGTGTAGTTTCCCCATATCGGTTTTGTCTGGTATCACATCATTAATCGTATGATATGTGGTCTGACTTTGTAGATGTTGTCCGTAATTTGCGAAGAAGGGTGTCGTGCCAATTGTTTCTTGCTTTCCATTGTTATATGCGAATTCAGCCATAGATAGCAGCTTGTACCAATCATCTTGTTGATAATTGATGTAAGCCCTTAAATATTGTTCGAGTATTGTATTTACCCCTTCCGTTTGTCCATCCATTTGTGGGTGGAACACTGTGCTCATTCTGTTTTGTATTCCCATTTTTCCGGTTACTTTCTTCCATAGTCCCGATGTGAATGAGCTGTTCCTTGATCAGGTAGGCATGATATTCTTTGGGAGGCCGTGAAGTCGAAAGACCTCTTTGAAGAATGTTTGTATAAAATCCCTCGCGTTGATCTCTTTTCTAACCGGAATGAAATGACTCATTTTGGTCAGACGATCCACCACGACCAGGATGCTATCGCAATTTTCCGATGCTGGTAGGTCCGTGATGAAATCCATAACAATTGTTTCCCATGGTTGTTCAGGAACTTCGTTTGATTTTAGCAATCCATATGGTATGTGTTTAACCGTTTTCATCCTTTGTCATATGTGGCAGTGTTTGACATATCGTTTGACATCTTCACGCAGTCCTGGCCAATAGAATGACCTCGTGATGAATTCCATGATTTTAGCCGTTCCTCCGTGTCCTGCCGTTCGGATATCATGGTATTGTCGTATGATGCCTGTCCTTATCCCTTGTTCTTCTCGGATCCATTGTTTTCCGTCATACCACATATTTCCGTCCTTCCATTGGCATAAACCCAGAGCAATTCCTTTCATCTCCTTTTTCCCTTCCTCCAAGGCTTTTCTTATTGCCTGAATTGTTCTGTCTTTCTCGTTTGCGTTCTCAATTCCTCTTTCCTCCGTTGATGTGAATTGGATAACCTCCATTACCTCGAAGTAGGTTTTTGGTAATAGTGTTCGTGTTTTTTGTTTGATTCTTTCGTCTTCTTTCGTTTGTAGTTTGTCGCTTGCAATCCTTGTGAGAGCATCTAGCTTTCCACTCTCTTTGCCTGGTCGGTATTCGATTTTGAAGTTGTATTTGCTGAGGTGTTCCATCCATCTTATCTGGCGGTCGTTCAGTTCTTTCATAGTCATAAACGGGACCAGGTTCTTGTGGTCAGTTAGAACTCGGACTGGATAGTCGTTGTTCAAAACGTATCTCCTCCATTCTTTTAATGCTTGAACTATCGCTAATAGTTCTTTGTTTGCAACATCGTAGTTGCACTCTGCGGGGGTCATTGTCTTGGATCGGTAAGACACTAGCCTCCATTTTCTATCATCGCATTGTTGCGATAGTATGCCTGAGTATACATATTTTGAGGCATCCATTTCGATCATTGTCCTTCGGTTTGGGTTGAAATAAACTAGTATGGGTGCCGATGTTAGATGCGTCCGTATTGCATCATATGCTTTTTGTTCGGTTTCTCCCCATTCCCATTTCTGTGCTTTTTCTTTGTTAGATTATAGCTAGTCGAGTTTTGCAAGCCTGCTAAATCCCTCTATGAACCTTCAATAAAAGTTGCAGAATCCCATAAAGCATTGAACATCTGTCTTGTTATTTGGTTTGGCTCAATCCCATATGGCTGCTGTTTTGACAGGGTCGACCTTGACCCCACTTCGATTGATAATAAATCCGAGGTATTCTGTTTCTTCCTTATGGAATTCGCATTTTGTTGGTTTGATCTTCATTCCTGATCCTTGTATTGCGGCCATGATATTGCTGATATCCTTTTGGTGTTGTTGTCTGTTTTCCGAGTATATGAGTACATCGTCCAAGTATATGATGCAACATATGTCGAGGTACTTATTAAGTACTTTGTTGATCCATCTCTGGAATGAAGCCGGTACGTTGGTTAGTGTGAAGGGCATAAACAAGTATTTGAACATTCCGTATCTTGAGGCGAATGTAGTCTTCCATTCGTCTCCTGCGTTGATGCGTATATTGTGGTATGCGTCCTTGATGTCGAGTTTGGTGAAGTATTTTGCTGACCGCAGTCTGTCCAGTGCTTCTCCAATCAAAGGTAGTGGATATCAGTCTTTCTTGGTAACCGAATTGAGGGCTCTGTAGTCCACGCAGAGTCTCATTTTTCCATCTTTCTTTTTGACGAATTGTATTGGGGATCCTCCTGACGCAAAAGAGTCCCTGATCCATCCTAGCTTTAAGTTTTGCTCGATGTACTTCCTAAGTTCTTCGAGCTCTGCTTCTCCTAGTGGGTATAACTTCTTGTAGGGAATCTCTTTTGTCTTTCCCGTTTTTTCATCTTTGTCCAGCCGAATTTCGTGATTGATTCCTGGTCTTCGAGGTGGTAGCTCTGTAGCTTCCTCTTCTTGGAATAGATTCGTGAATTGGTGATATTCTTTTGGAACCAATTCTTTCCATCTCTTTTTGCTTTGGTATTTCTTGTCCTGGATTGCTAGCTCTGTGCTGATGTTGATTTTTGCTAGAACTGCTTTTTCATCTTCGTATGTCCATTTGAGAATTCCTGTTGTATCTCCTCTTTGATAGTACCATGCAAAGGCTTGTACTGTGATCTCTTTGATCTCAATTCTTTTTGTTGTATCGAGCTGGTTTTGGTCCATACTTCCAAATCCCTTGCTTCCTCTTGTGGTTTCTTCCAGTTGATCTACTTCATGTGGATCTTCTTTGTTAATTTTTTCGATTATCAACTGTGCGATTTGATCGCCTTTCTGGACTTAGTAGTCCTCTTGAGCTAGGTTGGCCAGGACCACTTTGATTTCACCTGTATAGTCGACGTCGATCACCTCTGCCATGGTCATGAGCCGATGTTTGACCGCTAGACCACTGCGGGGTGCTATTCGTCCATAGGTGCCTTCTGGAAGTCCAATGGCTATTCCCATCACTATCATTGCCTGCCTGTTAGCAGGTATCTTGATTCCTTCGTTGGCATATAGATCATGTCCTGCTGCCCTTTCGGAACCCTTGGTAGGCACTCTTGCCTCTTGGTCCAGCCTTTGTATCCGGACTCTCTTATCTGCTGCATCTCGGCGAACTTTGCATGCAAAGTTTCTTCTTCCGCTTCTCGTATCAGTGTTGAGTAGACCACAGGCGAACTGTTGAGACATCGTGTCGTACATAGTTCGCTTGTAAAGGTCATCTTGTTCTTGTTCCAATCGATCGTCGGATTATGCTTTCGTAACCATGGCATCCCTAGGACTATCTCATGGTTTTTTAGATCTGCTACTTGAAAGGTTGCCGTTTCCCTATAGCTGTCAATGTCCATAAGTACTGTCGCCGTATGGGTTATAGGACCCATAGCGCTTGGCTTTCCATCCGCTAAGTAGACTTGTCTCGCTGTCTTCGCTTGTTTGGTGTGGAGGCCGTATTTGTCGCATATTTCTTTGTCGATGAAGTCTTCGGTGGCCCCAGAGTCGAGCATTGCATATATTGTTGTTTCTTTATTTTCTTCATTGTATATCTTTGTTTTGATCATCACATGATCTCTATGTTCTTCTCCTCTTTGTGTGTATAGTGCCGTGTAGTAGTTTGCTAACTTGATGGGTTTTCCATGTCTACATCTTGAGTCTCCCAGACTACCATTTACTGGAGACCCTTGTTGTTTTCCGCCGGTGAATCCTCTACTATCATTTCGCGAATGTTGCTCCTTTTTTGATTTTGGAAATAATTATTTCCAGCAGCTCTGTTTCCTTGGTATCCGTTGTCGGGTCGGCTTCTGCATTCTCGTATCTGATGTCCTGCTTTTCCGCACCTCAGGCAGAGTTTCCCGTTCATTCTTCTGGCGTATTCTTCCTTAGACAGGTTCAGAGCAGGTCCTGCTCTTGATTTGTCTAACTCCATTGGCTCGCCTGGTGGTAATGCTCGACTTTCTCCACCAGTTGCTTGTGGTTTGAAGGTCCCGTCCACATTCCTGGATGATTGGACCACCCTGTGAGCTATAGTGTTTTCCGAGTTGCTTCGAACCATGTTTAATTTGCTTTCTTTATCGATTGCCTATCTTGCAAATCATTCGGCTGTCGTATAGCGCAGGTCGGAGATTCCCCATACCTCTCGGAGTCTCTCGCTTCAGTTTCTCAGGAGGATGATGTAGAGAGTAGCATCATCAAACTCGGCCTCGTATTCCAATAGTCGGCATTCATTCCAGTATGCCGAGAATGTTTGTTTTCCTTGTTGGAGTTTTTCTAGCTTTCGTCTTGCTGTTTCTTTGGTGTTGGGATCTCCGAATTGTTCGAAGAGTGTTACCTTGAACTCTTTGTATGTATCCCATTCCCACTGCTTCCTTCCATCTTGGAAAGGCATGATCTATTGTCCCGCAAGTCCCCTGAGTAGAGATTCCATGTATGGAATCTTGATCTCGTCATGGTGATCTCTATATCCCTTGACGGCAAAATATCGTTCACATTGCGCCAAGAATATTCGTAGCTTGTCTTCAGCTCCTTTGTATGTGTCGGGCTCCTTTGCTTTCGGTCTTTGGACATTTCCTTGCCCTGTATTTCATGTGGCTGCGAGAAATGCCTGAAACTGATTTTCAGTTATTCCAAGTATGCTGGTTCCTGGTGTCGGAGTGGCTGGGGCCGGTGGCCCAGGTACTGTGGATCCCAATATTCTCTCAGATCGTGGAGTTCCTGCAGGAGAGCTATTGACTGGTAATCCTTTCTCTGGGGTTACTGGGCTTGCTGCTCTCGAGGGTTCTGCTGAGACGTGATCTAAGGCGTCGCTGAATCCTCCTAGGTTAAGGTTTTGATCGTTGATATCGATATCTCCTTCCCTATCTGGATTGAAGGATGCCGTCTTGTATCGTTTGGCATCGCATTTAGGTGACGCTTTGTAATGTAGCGATCCTTCTCTGGATAGTTAGTTCTTGGCAATGGGGAATGATACTTCTCTTTCTGTCTTCTTCTTTCTTTGTCTTATGATAGCTCTAGGCCTCTGCCTACATTACCGATAGTACAAGACCTTTGTCTTCTATCAAGAACGCCTATCGTAAGCTTTCTCTAACTCGTCTTCGTGAAGGACTGTTCTTGGCGTAATAATAACGGTGCAATAAAGATAAAGATTGTAAAGATATTTTATATTCGTTAAAGTAATAAGTAGGAAAAGTACTTAGAACAAAGCATGAAGAACCTATCTTCCTCGGCCGCCTCAGCCTCCTTATATAGTATTCTTCCCACTCGTAGTCATGTGACCTAAAGTGGTCACATGTGCAAAACCAAATCATAACAAACTAGTCATGTGACCAAAGTGATCACATGCTCAAAACCCATGACCTCATAGCGAGGTCATGTACAAAAACTCATAAATCAATCATAACGCAATAAACAAGTCATATGCGCGAAACCCATGACCTCATAATGAGGTCATGTGTGAAACATAAATCATATGCGTAAGGCTTACCCGCAAGGCACACTCGCAAGGCATACTCTCCAAGCGCACGTCCTATGACTCATACTTGAGCCATGTGCGAAAGCATCACAAATCCCACACATAACAAATCATATAACCTGAATGAGTTATATGCGTAAAATAACAACATACCTGTAACTCATAACCATGTGTCACGTGAGAACCTTTTCCATGCCAAGCCACATTCGTGACAGTATCGCTTTGATACTTGGTTTGTTTTAAGTATCATTTGATACTTAGTTTTGTTTTATGTTTTGTTTTAAGTATCACTTTGATACTTTATTAGTTTTACCAAAGTGTATCGATTGATACCTTTGATTAGTTTTGTTCATGCCAGACATGAATAGATTTGTGTATTTAAAGACCGCCTGTTTCTACAATAGAAAAGGCAAACTTCGACAGACAGTATTTCAATATACTTGGTTGAACGGTTACTTCTTTGTTCTTCAGTATACCCTTGAAGCCTCTTTTAGTTCTCAGCTATCGCCTCCTCTCTGGAAGAGCAGGCTACCTGCCAACTATCATATCTATTACCGATAACGTGATTAGTACCTTGCGAACACATTACACCCTTATCTTTCTCCTTTGGGTGTACACAATCAGCCAACCACTTCTCTGCAGGTTCTCTGAATACCCATTGTTGCTTTGGATCCTTGGATTTCTCCACACTATACTCATCACTCCAAATCACCCTTTCAATATCCTCAGCTGTCCAGTCCCTATAAGCTGTAGCCCATCTCAATCTCTTAGCCACTTGATCAGGCTTTAGCTTAGGTCTTGACTTGGCTATCTATTTTTTAATGTTTGCTTTTCTGAGTACCCGGTCCAATATGCAGGCAAATTTAGTAGGCAATCATATTCAGCCACTCTGGGTAGTACAAAGAGTTACCAGTATCAAGAGAAATACTGGGTGTATAGCGATCCTTGAAGGCTCATCTGGTCATTTTCTGGTTGGACTTGGCTGCCTGTATAATTGTGAGATGCTGTTGACCACTCAAAATCGAGGTGCGACCAGGGTGAGGGAGATTTTCAAGAGATTGGCGTTCACATGCCCAGACAAGAAAGCTCTTAACTGTTGTCCATGGGCATCTAATAATTTGAGCCACCAAGGCAATATTCCAGAGGCAGTAGAAAAAGGCAATTATCATGCCCTTCTCTGCAAGGCTCATTTCTCTCCGGGTGGTTTTAGGTGGGTGTAACCGGTACGGGTACTCGGTTATTGGTTTTGTTTTATGTTTTGTTTTAAGTATCGCTTTGATACTTGGTTTGTTTTAAGTATCGTTTGATACTTGGTTTGTTTTATGTTTTGTTTTAAGTATCGCTTTGATACTTAAGAAGTTTTACCAAAGTGTATCGATTGATATCTTTGATTAGTTTTGTTCATGCTAGACATGAACAGATTTGTGTATTTAATGACCGCCTGTTTCTACAATAGAAAAGGCAGACTTCAACAGACAGTATTTCAATATACTTGGTTGAACGGTTACTTCTTTGTTCCTCAGTACACCTCCAAAGCCTCCTTTAGTTCTCAGCTCTCGCCTCCTCTCAGGAAGAGCAGGCTACCTGCCAACTATCGTATCTATTACCGATAATGTGATTAGTACCTTGCGAACACGTTACAGTGGGGGTCTTTTTTTGCGGCATACTTCGCTTAACCATTGGTAAAGAAGGTAGAGGAAATTAATAAATCAATTAATTAGGTAAAGGAGGCTTCGGTGGGTGTAGATTTGTGAATGATCACAGTTGCGATGGACTGAACAGTCACGATCAACTTTACACTTCGTTGAAAGGTGGCATTTTGGCGAGGCAGCTTAGTCATCTGAGACCGGTTTCACGAACACTTCTGCCGAGTGACTGTAGGTATCATAGTCCGGCTTGGAAGCCAGGTTAAACTTGCATTATAACACTCTTTTGATCTGAACTTATCATAGGGGTAGATAACCCCCTACACCCTACCACACTCTAGAATAACCTATACCCGGTTCTTGAATCTTTCAAAACCTGAGTCCTATCTGTTTTCCTTTTCTAATAACCAACCCAGCACCCTAATTTACAGGAAACCTCTCTCCTAATGGTGCATGATATCTACCAGTGCCGATGGTCCTGAATCCACCTCCCTGGAGGAGAAGCGCTTACTCCCCTCCATCAGTTCATATCTCCAACTCTTAGGGCCCCCCTACCTTCTCTATCATATAACCCGCTCCCAGGCATTCCCTGGAGGTAACCACCAAAGATTTAAGCCTTTGGTCCTTTTCGACATAACTAAGACAATGGTGCAGGGTGGGAAAAATAATGGAAAAAGGACTAAATCTAGTTGACTGCAAAAGTGATAACTAGCTCCAAGATGGGAGGAAAGACTATTTTGCCCGGTTTCGAACCAGGGACCGCTACTGAGTTAGTCTCGTGTGGTTCCAGTTCTGGAAGAGAAAATGGGTGCCCGGAGCCATGCAAAACATGACAAGTTCAGTGGCCGGAGGGGCGTTACTTATGTGGCTCAGCCGCCACGAAATGTCCGCGTCCAACCAATGACTGGCAGAGCACCTTCCTATTCAGGTTTAGTGGCAGAGCTCGATCAATTTTTAGACAGTTTCTTGGGGTAGAGCCAAGCAAGTGCCCAGGACCACTGTCCGTATATCTTGTTGGAAAGTAGCACGGTTCCAGCTTGCAGAGGGAAGGTCAGGCCCAGGAGTCATGCAAAGGTTGATAATTTTTGACATTGGAAGTGAACTTACCAATGTCCCCAAACCGGGTGGGTCCGCCGATGGGGGTACCGTATCTCGTTTTGCTTGCATTTTCGGGAATTGCTAGTTGTGCTGTATTGACTACCCGGGACGCAGGATTTCAATTCCCCGTATTGTTTAACATCACATCTCATATCTCGCCCGAATTTTGGCGGATTTATGAATGGGGTTCGGTGCTAAATGCTGATTTTTTAAAATGTTGTAGTTCCCGAGGTACACATCACATGGGGTCCTAACTTTGCTTCAATCACAACCCACAATTGCATTAAGGCGGCTGAATAGCTCGAACTCCATTCTCGCCGTAGCCTTAGGACCACTCATAATCTCACCTATCATGTCTGAGCCAGGTGGGAAATCGGTCTCGAAAGGTGGGAAATCGGTCTCGAAACAAGGCTCCCCAGCTCCTTTCATATTGGTGAGGACTGCCTGCTCAAAATGCCAGCGCAGAAGTTCATCGGGCGGCCAACCCATATTCTCGCGTAACAGCAGATCAAGTCGAGTGGAGAGGTTATCGAAAAGGGGTTGGGGTCCAAAGCAGACAACCTTGTAGTTTTCCTACACAAAAATTAGCCACGATAACCTCAATATTTCACCTTCCATACATTGGGATTAATTGCCACAAGGTAGTTATCGAAAAAACAGTGCATGTCGCTGGAGAGGCAGGTCCCATTTTGGACAGAGTTGATGGATCCGTCGGACTCACGGTCCGGCAGAATAGTGACCAAATTACCGTAGCCATAACGATTCCAGTGCCCCTCGTATGCCAAGGGAAAGATATGGGTGACTTGTAAGCTCGTCCACATACCTAGCATAGCGGGTCTGCGAGTTAAAACTCACCCCCCGTCTCGGTGACACACCGCTTCACGGAACAATGCAGTGCGGGTTCCTGACTGCGTTGAAGTCGTACGAAGTAGCGGGACTTCCTCCGTGAGAGTGATGGAACCTGTTCGGGGTAAGTAGCTGCTAATGATGGAAGTATAGAAGAGACCTACCGTTAGTGGCAATATAGTAATTACCCGGTTGGAGCTGTTCTTCATCTCTCTCAACAAACTGTCCGTTATCGTCGCGTAGCTCGAAGGTGTCACTGAAAACACAGATAATCTCCAGCATGGAATGGAAATTGGAATAGCATAATATAATTATGATACCCCAACTGTTATGATATCATAACCAGGAATCGGCACTTATGTAAGCACAAACACCTAAACCCTCACTTCACTTACTCGTCCTTGGCAAGGGGTATCCGAAACACGGATTCGTTAAACATATGGCAAAACACCCGTGCGCAGTACCGCTGCCAAAGACAAAAACACTTCTAAGAAACCGCAACCATCTAAATGGCCGAAAATAAAAAAACAACTCAGATGGGAATCACCCCCTCGCACCCATTCCCAGCCCCCCACGAAAAGCGCTCCCGACTCGTCTTCAACCACATCCCTAACGACTTCCGGCACCTTCACCGCCACAAAAACTAGACATCTACCACACGATGACAACCTTCCAAGCCGTCTCCTAGCTCCGAAACATCATCACGGCCACGGCGAAATTGTTGAATATTTACAACGTCCTCATACTAGAGGGCAACCCGGCACTGCTCATCCACCTCATGCTCTCACTGACACGCGCCGGAAACTTTCACGCTGGGGGTTTGAGGAGTGCGTTAGGTACAAAATTGCGCATTGGGGTGGTGCATCACTGATCTAGGGAAGGTCGCTAGGGGGGTTGGTGGAAGCCTGAGGGCGTTTTTAGCTCTTATGGAGGAGGCCAGCGGAGTTTAGCGGGGTGGACTGGTTGTGGTGAGGGGTCGAGGGGGGGTCAGGGGGGATGCAGGTTCCATACTACAGTATGTGATGGGAGGTCTCACTTTTCGAGTGAGAGGCTGTGATTTCTGCGCTGCTGTTTTCCGACGGATATGTATTGTACTATACTCATATAGTGCTAATTTCAGGACGCCTGATTGGTTGGTCGGCTGAGGGGGCTCTTGGTGTGGCTTGTATCGCTGGTCTTCTGTGGGGCTTGTCCGATGGCTGTCCGTCACCTCTCCACCCCTCTTCACCTAAGGCACCTGAATAGCTAAGATAGGTTTCCCATTCCTTCCTCCCCCCTACCTCCTCCTCCACACCCACCCCATACTCCCCGGAATTCGTTTCTTACCCAATGAGTCATGATGGACTCCAATGAACTCGGGCTGTGACGCTACAGAACAGCTTCTTTATCGACTCTCCGAGGTCGAGTGTGCCGGGAGTTAATGTAATCACGGCTCCTACTCACTGCGAATAAAATGCTTTCCGGTCAAGGGCAGCGGGGTGTTTAGCCACTCCCGCATGATAGCTTGCAGCGAGCCAAGTAGCCCGGTCCTATACGCTGTGAGTAATTCACCCAAGCCGTCAATGCAAATATCCACCCGTTGTCGCTGCCCAGTCGCCGTCTTCGGCATTTCCAGGAATTCTGGAACTCGCGGGCTTACCCCCGCCAAAATGCCATTGCTCCTCTCGGAACGCTTTGCATGTCTCCCAGGAAGTTCCCTCTCCCTACCAACAGTCCGAGAATGGCTCCAAGCCTACTCGATGTATCATACTCTGTTCCTCTCGGCCGAGGTGGTCACAACATAGCCCAGTAACTGTGGTATCTTGTCCACTGCCATAAAAATGATCGATTACTTGAGAGACAAAATCGCTTGTGGTTGGCGATGTGGGCTTTCCCCAGCGATTTCTTCTGTTACCTGAGATGAGACTTTCCCACACCTGGGTCATCATAACAAAATAATGTAGAGTGAAAGGATCCATCCTCTCCCATATCCCATCTCAGTAATTCGCTTGTACGAAATATCCATTGTCTCACGCCCTTCGAGTGGGCTCACCCTTAAATTTTGATGTCGTTTCTGAGGCTCGAGTGGTAACAACCGCTGTAGTATCCGAGCCCTGTCATCCGCTATGGTTGTGTGGAGTATTTGGTCGAGACAGTTGAAGTTGAATGACCAGCTACGTCGACCAGAAGAAGCTCAGGTACCCCACGGCCGACCAACAAAATAGCTCTTCCGAGAGGAGGACTATCCTCAATACTGCTGCCCGGGAACCAGAGCTCCAGGTGAATAAAGGGGATAGCGCTGGGTGGATAATTGTCATGAGGTGTGCGGGGCGTTGCGGGGGGTGATGTTTGGGTTTACAATTTTCGCTTTGCTTTCATTTTTAGCTACTGCATGCTATCTGGTTAATTACGCCTATCAAGCAATAATACTTGGCAGACGTTATCTTTCACATTAGGCGTTATCGGTTCGTGGGATGCTACTGTGATCGCATAAGACTGTTGCATCTCCCGTCATGAGCAATCACTCGGCTAAATTAGCCCATCATGATAATAATATTATTTATGTCGTATTTCTTGCTTAATGATACCTATCCCTGAGGGCCCATAGGGCCCTATTTGTGCTACGGAAAGGAAGACAAAGGCAATAGATAATGTACGGTAGAGGTAGAGAAAAAGAAAAAGTCAACAGCGGTGTTGCATAATGCAACAGTAATCGGCAACAATATAACAAGTTCATCTACCGATGAACTCATACCAGTAACTATTACAGAAATTCTGTCATAATCAAATACTCAACCCGTGCATATTTGAAAGTCATATTACAACATCATACGTCGGTCCATTATGTACTCGGGTAGCCCTACTTAGGAACTAAATCAATTCTACATAGCAACACTCATCTGTTCTACGCTTATTGCAGTATCACCGCCTTCGAAGGAAGCTTAGCGTCTTCCGAAGTGGTGGCGACCTTGGCACGGGTATATAGTATTAATTTTGCTCTTCTTAGATCCTGTCTTCCTTTCCCCATCCCCTGTTAGAATGACACCGCTAACATTCCAAGACAATCAATCAAGCATGGCAGTGGACCGCTCCACGATACGCGATACTTTCTTCTATCACCAACGACAATTTCTATTCCATGGTGGAGATTGTCTGTTCGTTCAGTGACAGCTTTGAGCTACGCGACGATGACGGACAGCTTGTTGAAAGAGATGACGAACAGCTTCAACCGGGAGATTACTATATTGCCACTAACGGTAGATCTCTTCTATACTTCTATCGTTAGCAGCTACTCACTCAGAACAGGTTCCGTCATACTCACCGAGGAAGTCCCGCTACTTCGTACGACTACAATGCAGTCGGGAACACGCACTAAATCGTTCAGTGAAGCAGTACGTTGCCGGGACGGGGGTTGCATTTTAACTGATAGGCGCTCTATCTTGGGTAGGTGGTTTGGCTTGCAAACTGCCCACATCTTTCCCTTGGCATACGAGGCGCACTGGAATCGTTATGGCTACGGTAATTTGGTCACTATTCTGCCGGACCGTGAGTCCGACGGATCCATCAACTCTGTCCAAAATGGGATCTGCCTCTCCAGCGATATGCACTGTTTTTTCGATAACTATCTTGTGGCAATTAATCCCAATGTATGGAAGGTGAAATCCTGAAGCTTTCGTGGCTAATGATTGTAGGACAACTACAAGATTGTCTCTTTCGGACCTGAACCCCTTTTCTACAACCTCCCCACTCGACTTGATCCGCTGTTACGCGAGAATATGGGTTGGCCGCCCGATGAACTTCTGCGCTAGCATTTTGAGCAGGCAGTCCTCACCAATATGAAAGGAGCTGGGGAGCCTTGTTTCGAGACTGATTTTCCGCCTGGCTCGGACATGATAGGTGGGATTATGAGCGGTCCAAAGGCTGCAGCGAGAATGGAGTTTGAGCTCTTCAGCCCTCTTAATGCACTTGAGAGTTGCGGTTGAAGCAAAGTTAGGACACCAGTTTCAGACCCCCCAAGGGATGGTGGGGGCGAATTGACTTGGTGGAAATACTATGGATATATAATGTGACGGGTAGATAAGCACTTGTACGCACCGCACATACCACATGTGCCGGTTTAGTATGACATATAGCCTGCAGATAGCGGAGGTGCTAATCCAGTATGCATCACAGTACAAGACCGACAATAAGTAGGGTCCAAGCTTGCCATTCCTAATACTGTCTGATGCAATAGAATCTGCACGGTACCTAGCATGATGGAGAGTGGTGAGCATCTTCTTACAACCACATAGCACTCATCCCTTTCCATCAGGGATCCCAGGAAGGCTAACAAGTTGGATTGAGGCATGTTGTAGGGGCTTGCCTTGGAACGATATCAGTACTGGACACCAACAGGGAGAGTAACAACCACAATCAACCATCCTATCATCACTACCCGATGCTTTTACCATGATCTCTAGTCCATTGTCGTTGCTGTATAGAGGTCACATTAGATATTGTCAATAGGTTGCTAGCAATGCCCTACAGTTCCCCTCATGCCTAACCGGGCAGGAGTTGAGTCCGGCCAATACGGTAAACCTGTACACGTGCCTTGAAAGGTGTATAATCCTATCACTTCCCCAACGTCTGTCCCCTCGTACTACGGCTTTGGTTTTAGGCTGCGCATTTACACGGAACATTGCTAAAAACATCGAAGTAAACCATCATCAAGATTAGGATGCAGGATATCCAACTGGGCACTGTTGAGTATGAACTCCGGATTGTGGTAGCTCTCCTACGGCTATTCAGATATCAGCCTCAAGATCAAGCTATTGTTGCTTACCACTTCTGTATCAGTGCACGCCCCTAGTTGTACAGGAAAGCAAATATTCAAGAGGTATGGGTTCCATCGCTCACTATCATCTAATATCATCCGTCCACTCAGGGAATTCCACAAGGAGTCTCTTGACACGTCCCGTAGAGGTTGTAAGGGTCCACTATCCCATCGCATCTATGAACGGCCTTTAGGCTTTCCACTTTAATCACTCGGAATAGGATAATAGGAGCAACATGATCTTGGTACTATACTCGCGCGGCCGAGTTGCTATCGGACACCTATATGGAGTAGTGATCGGCGGACCAATAACAACCATATGCCAGGCAACATACTTATTAATCATATACGGTACAAGAAAACCAGATAATTCAACCATTGAAATTGTTATTCCCATTGTGAAGTATCACCCTTTGAAGCTTCTCATGAAATGATTGACACTTTTGGTCAATCACAGCCTGAGGAAGAGCTTCCCAAGTCCTTGCAAGTGCCTCCTTCGCTTGCTCAACAGCCATCCTACTAGCTCCGACAAGCTGCCATGTAGAAACTTCATCCTTTTGGTAGTCCCAAATGGGTTCAATTTGATTCAAATCCGGTGACTTGGAGGGCCAATCTAATGTAAAAATACCTGATGACTGATGTTCATCATAATCAATTCACCGTGCCGTTTGGTGACTAGGTACATTGTCCTCAACTAAGTATAGTTGTGGCACTCCACGTATTTCTCTGATGGACTTCATCCAGGAATAAAGCTTCGGTCATAGAACTCGTTCCTGATATGATATCCAATTAATTCTCCCCTTACTTGTAAATCCTAGCTCCGCCTCTTTAAACACCTGCTCTGCCTTTCTTTTCTTCCTTTTATTCCTCCCAGTATGCTTCTCCTCTTGGTTCTGGACCTCGATGTTGTTGTTGAATTCGGAAAGTGTCTGGTGCTGCCAGGTCCCGGAAACTTGGGCCTGCTGTTGGTTAAACTGCTGTTTCTCCTACTGTATTTGGTTTTCCTCATTAACAACTTCTTGAAACACAGCCTTCTTCTCAACTGTATTCTGTTCCCAAATATAATATGGGCCTTTAGCCCCTTGAATGATCACACCTAAAAAAACATGATCTGAATAGGTTGTTTTTCCCCATCCCTATCATGAATTGCGTATTCATTACTATTAATACCCTGATATCGTGACTTATTACTTTGGCAACAGGGTTTTCCAAACTCAAACCACATCTCATCCATAAAAACGATAGTATTAATAGCAATTTGTAGTGCCATATGTGCAAAGGCGAGGCATGCTTCTATGTGGGCAACTGACAGGCTCAGCTTGTGCGCTGGCTTTCGTCGGAAAATGTCATGTTGACTATGAAAAACTTGCTCAAGAGTTGAACGTGCTGCTTTGATATCTAACTCTTATGCAATCTCAGGAAATGTCTTTTGCCAGTGCTCCTCATCTTTTTGACTAAGGTTACAGAGAGCAATTGACTCCTCACAGCCTATAGGAAATCGCTCAAGATTGCCACCTTTCTGATCATCATCTAAACAGGCAAGAACATCTTCAAAGTCCTTTGAATCTACTGCGCAAGTCTAACATTGAATATTTTAGAACAGGTACTTCAAGATATAAGTTTTTCAATATACATACTCAAGTAGCCAAATTGAAGTCAGAAAGCATTACAGCAAAGTTCACTTAGCCACCTTCTGATTTCAATTCAGCCACTTGAGTAAGTCATCAGCTTAATGATATACTTTCCTTACTGTCAAGCAAAACACATCATTAATCTGATGACTTGAGGATATTGAACTTGTACTAGGTGCTCTTGCCTTTGCCCGTTTGACAATACTCTCAACAGTGGACTTCTTCTGTTTCAGCTTTTCCGCTATCATTCGATATGACATGTCCTTGTACCACTTTAGAGTCAAAATCACTGCTCTCTGAAGCAAAGGAACTTGGGGAGCTGACACTTTTTCACTCAGCGGGGCAGACATTTGTTTAGAATTTTGAAAGGTATAGCAATAGTATGGGGAGTTGATTGATATTGGGTACAGAGGAGCAAATCAGGAGGTTGTGAAAACCTCTATGAGATCGCTTGTTTTCTCCAGTATATCAAATTGAGCCACCCAGCTTGGCACTATCAAAAGGCCTGTTTATTGGTTCGCCGATCACTACCCTATATAGGTATCCGATAGCAACTCGGCCGCGCGAGTAGATCTCCCTTGAAACAAGTCAATGCTGTTAATTTTCTGTGTTGATCTTCATTTCTGTTTTCCAGCTTTACCTTTACTTGTCTTATACTCTGAGTCACCTATGTCATCATCATTCATAACAGCTGTCACTATCTTTCTATTTGAGTTGTTGTAATGGAAATACGGAGACCGTTGGGATAGTCTGTTCCATATTTGGAAATAAGGCTACGTTGTTGATTTGGGGAATTGGCTACGTGGTTCGTTGTTGCACCGGAACAGAGGATATAAGTAGGCGGCTTCTCCGCGGTTAGAATACCGCATAATTTGGACAAACCCGAAATCGCGCTAAGCTTACATGTGGTGTGGATGACAGCCGATGGCGCAACACATGAAGGTGGCAAATTTTAGCGAATATCAGAAATGAAACCGAGTGATAGTCCATGATACCGTGCATCCCGTCAGGAAATAAAAGTCTACCAAAGACTAGCCTAAGTCTGATACCAAATATAACAAACAAGAAAAACAAAATTACTCTTGATCAACATATTCTACTTCCGAAGCACTATCTCTATCTGCATTTTCGGATGTGAAAGGGGTATTTGTATGCTCCGGGAATCCAGCTTCATTCTCCGGTAATTCTGCCCTTAAGCTCCCGCCGTGTATAGCTTCTCTTTCACTCCAGTCTCCAATTTGAAGAAGTGATAAATCTATATCTTTGACCGATAATTCCCTGTCGTGAGATCCATCAATAGGAAGGGTGATGCCAAGTTTGCGGAAGGTACTAATAACTAAATCTTGATGTTTGATGCAGAACTGTTCCCATGCCTCACCTACAGCCCTAGTGACCAGGATACGCCGCTCTGCAATAGCTGTTGCATTCGATTTTGGAACTTCGTGTAAGCTGATCTGATTTTGTTTTTCGTAATTATCGAGAGCGTCTTCTAAAATTTGGTAGAGGATATCTTTCAAGGGCTTGTTGACGGAAACGTCGAGAGGTTGAATGAGTCCCGTACACCCTACTGGTACCATAGATGGTATAATATCATGTGAGTGCAGTGTATTGAGAACCTCTGCCGTAGAGTGGAACTTTGCGACATCAAGAACAAGCAAACGAGGACCTGGTGGGAATGCTGGAACCAGCATAGTATTTATCCAATCAATTAGGACATTTGCATTGGTATATGCAGAGTTATTCCACATAACAGTAACTCGTGTATCATATTGTACCATCTCATCCTCTCGCTTTTTCTATAGTCACTGATGGCGAGGGAGGTCGTATTTTTCTTTTCCCTTAAAAATGATAAATGGCCGAATGGGTGCCTTTCCATTTCCAAAAATAGCTAAGATAAGTGTAGCCTGCCATTTATCCCAACCACTACTTGTTGCTTTAACCTGTACTGAATGGCTGCCCTTGTCGGCATAGGTTTGGCCATCTAAATATTCAAATGGGAGAGGAGTTTCATCCATATTGCAAATGCGGCCAAGTAGGTAACGTCCTACTTCACGATACTGATCATGGGTTCCGGGACGTAGTTGGGAATTGCGGCGGTTGAATTTAAGCCAATTCAAAATTACTTGCAAGTAATCATGTGGGACTTTCTGGGACTTATTTGTTGCAAACCGGAGAGTAATATTATAGCAAGAGAGGAAGCCAGAAAACCATCCAGCTGAACAAACAAAATTGTCTACTGACTGCGTGGGATAGCATGAAATAAAGGACATTTTGGCTTCTCTTTGGAACCAATTTCATCGGACTGCCTTGCGCTCGGAGGGTCTTCGTTGGTATTTTCAATACAGATCTTGCTCAAGTTCTGGCCAATGACTCTGGGAAGCATAGGATCTGTTTTGTCGTTCATGCCGTTTACTGGAAATAATTCGATTTTCATTTTTTTTCCAATCATAGAGTGTTGTTATGGGAATTAAATACCGTTGGGAAACCTCACGCATGAGTGGTGCTCGCATTGTTTCTGGTGATAGGCCCGGATTCTCTTGTGGTATCCGGTGATGCGCCCACCAAGTTAAAACTATAAGTTTAAACTCACGCGTATAGGTTCTCTGTACTCGTTGTCATGGTTTACCGAATATCGCATCGGTGGGAGCCCATTCGGCAATGGATTTTGACGCTTTTCCTGGCCATATGTGGGTTCTTGGTTCTCGGTTTTGGGGAATAGGTGATTGTTGGAGGTCTGGTATAGAGGGACTAATACCGTCTGGAAGGTCTTCATTGCTCGGAGTACTGGGATTCAGAAGGAGTTGCAAATCCATCGTCAGGCAGTTTTGGATCTGGTACTCGGTTAATGTGTAAGTATCTTCTACCTTTAAATTCTATATTCTTATATATATACTAGTACAGAGACTCTTAGCTACCGGTACTTGGTATCAGTACATAGCCGGTACATAACAATGTTCTAGAATTTGAAATTTGTCAGTTTTGCATTCTTTCTTTACGACATCATGGAGCTGATAGTACAGCTCAGCCGGTGTTGAGGTTGAGATTGAGACATTTCAGCCCCCATCCCAGACATTTATCCTCACCGCCACATAATGGCAAATTTGACTTCTCCACATGTTTTGTCCAGGACGGGCTTTAGCAGGATTTCGGGTTTGTCCAAATTATGCGGTAGCATGAGGTGGCAATTGAGGTTCTTCACATCTTCTGACTTTCCTACAGGTTTGATGACTTGTACTGGTTTCCACTTGCTATTGATTTTCAAGCTGAATATGATAGTACTTTGAATTTCAATAGAATTTTGATACTCCAAGGTCCATTGAAGATCAATAGCAATGTGAAACTTAAAATCCTGGAAAGTTTGAGGTATAAAATAACAGAACATTATCATAAAATGCAGTTTGATTGTATCTATCAATATCCTTACATCCATTACTATCTGTCATGCCACTACTACTATCAATTATACTCCCCAGTCAACCGGTAGTGGCCTATTATGATGTCAAAATACGTTTTGAGCCACAAAGTTGCGTTGAGCTGTCCAAGTGGTGTGGAGCTGTCGGGCACTCAGCGGAGTGCCCCCAAAAGTGAACAAGTGAGCTTTAGGGGGTTAGCCACAACCGTGGCGTGAGTACATTCTCATAACAGGCTATTCCAGGGCGACTGGTTTCAATCCGGGTTGCCTTTGCAGAATACACAGGGTGGGGCCACATGGAAGCACTATCCTCACCAGATGTGATTATTGCACTCATGTATGATAGCCTGATAACACTTCATTCTGTTGAAATAGTTACTTCAATGTGACGGAAGCATGTTGAGTATGGCAAATCGGGACTTGGAACACTGTATATGGAAACCTCTGATGGGTATAAGTACGGTATGGCGGTCTCAGGCACTGGAGAAATAAACAAGAACGAAGTCAATTGCATTCCTAAGAAGCCACTGTCTTTATCTCCAACAGCCTCTCTGTCTCACAAGTCTTTACCTTTCTCCATTTCCACATTCTCAGTTACCTTCCTTGACCGACAACACATTCTGTTGTAATATGGGTTCATTATGCGATTGAGCTCATTACGCAGTTGACTACCACAGAGTTTCCTCGGAAACTCTATCGCGGTACTAGTCTGGTTATCCCGCTCGCGTTTCCTTTCTCTTTACCGCTCGGCTATGTTGTATTGTTGTTCTTGTTTTTCTTTTTTCTCTCGCACTAGGTATATGTCATAGGCGGTTGTAGCGCGCTCTCGAGTAGCATAAGTAGGGCCTGATAGCCCCCCGGTAGAGCATTAATCAAGCAAGAAGTACAACTTCAAACAAGAATTACAACACATTCCTTTCTTTGACGCCGAGTGACAGTGTGTGATCCTCCAATTCCCACCCGCCCGGCTGAGTGACAAACTTAATAACAGGAATCCACCCCCCTGGGGCCCGCAGTTCATCGGCCCAGGGCAAATACGCTCTTAAGGCCTATTTATGATACCATAATCCCTAGAGTACTGTACCTGGTTTGCGGAAGTCCGGGATTCCATGTTACCTTGTAGTGGTGGAAGCGACGGTGGGGCTTTGGGAAAGGGAGGTACCGCTATTGAGAGGGAAAGGTTACGTTAGTCTTGGTCCAAAGAACCTCACATCCGGGGGTTAGTTAGCTGAGTGGCATGGGTGGAATGATATCATTATAAACCCTTTTCCCAGCCTTTAAATGATGAAGACAGCGATTGGGCAACAAAAATGGGTGGCTATATGTAGAAGCGTAGCCGATTGATATATTAGCCACGTGGGACTGATAAGAGACTTTTGTTGTGGCTTGCTCAACAAAAAAACTTTTATCAGACCCACTTGGCCAATACATCTATCTCCCACTCATATTGACGGCTTGAATGAGCCGCTCGTCGCGCTTCATGCCAGGCTTCTTATGATAATTCCCTAAAGGTTATTGTCCTGGAGTTGCCAAATGTCCGGCTATTCCTGACCGGAAAGCCTTTCATCCACAGTGATTTCTGAGAAGTACTGTACTTCTCCGGAGCGGATACTACTTGTAGATACTTTGCATCTGGGCATGAATATGCTAAGCACTTTAACAATTGTGGCGAGAATGTGATCCTTAATCTTATCAGCTGGGCACGCAGCGTGATAATCAATACGCGACTAGTCCATGGACGGGGCATGGGCTTCAATGTGCCTCGGCAGGCCTCTCCTGCGGAAATCCTGCTTCTTGCCCGTTAGCGATATGAAGGTGTGCCCGACTGTTAGGACGAATTTGCGCGGGTCCTGGAATTTCGTAATGGTGTAGAAGGTTGTGTGTGTTGGTGCAGAAGAAACCTATGGCGGGGGGTCGGCCTCTGGGTGCGGGAGATTTATAGTTTGGGAGTTGGGGCGGTCCCATGCCCGGTTTGCGGAAGTCCGGGATGCGGGCGGAGGTGGAGATTCCAGCGCAACACTAGGAGGCATGTTACCTTGTAGTGGTAGAAGTGGCGGTGGGACTTTGGGAAAAGGAGGTACTAGAAAGACTATCTTTCGGCATTCCCAGCAAGGAATAAATTCTGATATTACTCGTACAGGAAGGTCTTGGCGGCAGAGTGTTTCTGGAGGCGTGTCGGGATCAACCTGGGTGAATAGTTTGGCGCCATTTCTTAGTTTTTGAAGGTACTCCGTCTTTCATTCGGTTGGCCATGATACCGGGGTTTAGAGAGTAAGATTGAAAGTTACTCGTAGCTTCTAGGATAGTGGATGTAGAGCACTAAGAGCCTCACATTCGGATGTTAGTTAGCTGAAGAAGCTGACCGTCGAGGGTGGAATGATGGCATCAATCTCTATTGGTACTTGTAAAGAACGGTATCATACTTGAGTAGGACATATACCGTCCAAACCCTCTAAAAGCTTCCTTTATGAACAGTTTTTTAACGTATGATGGCCGTAATGCAAAATGTTCTTATTTTGTGGCAATTACAGCTGTGTCCGGACACCTAATTTTCAAGAATCACGATATGATACAAGTCCTGGTGTCATGACCCTCACATTTCGTGAATAAAATCGTTAGCACGGCCCTCTGTGCAGTTGTAGAAAATCCTCCCTACCACAGACCTTCACCATAAGCCCCCACTGTCCCTAACGCAACCATCCCAGAAAGAATGTAGGGAGGGGAGAGAAGTTGAAAACTCCAACTCCGCAACCACCAGAACCATGATAACAACCACCACGACTGTAGCGATAAATTCCGGGAGGCACACAGGTCTTCGAATAACTCACGTAATGGCTAGACGCATTTTTCCCGCGAAGCGATTATTTTCGCCGCTCTAGTCGATGCACAGTTCGCGGGCGGCAGAATACTGCATGCTGTTTCTACCTGGCAAAGCTGTCCCTCTTTAACACCGCGTATCATACCTTCCCCCTCGGCTACCCAAGAAGTACTTGTGACAATTGCCACAGTGGTCACAAGTAGTTCCCTACCCCTTGTACCAAAGGCTGAAAAATATTTCTATAACTAATGCTCACCCCTTATCCACTCACAGTTATTTCTATCATACCAACTGTACTCGTAGGCTACCAACCACACTCTAAATTCCCCCGATTTGACGATAGTAAAAAGCAGCGATTGCCAGCTTTCACAATGCCACCCCAGAACATATCACTCTACGACACGACTCCAGAACGCACTACTCTATAATGCGCGACGCAAGAACGTACCGGCTTGGCTAGTATTAGATACTCGTATGCCCAGAGGGGCCCGAGGCCTAGAAGCTGTCCTCGATGTTGAAGGAGCAACTAAATCTTGATGTCCGGAGTTCGTATAATAATTATAGACTAAACTTCGTTTCTTCGCCGGCCGTTCTCACAGAATATCACTCGGGTGAGAGGACTATCATGAGGCTCCTCTATGTACAGTACTGGCGTGGCGTATCATAGCCGAACTCGGAAGTCAGAGGAATCCTGCATCATGCTACCCATCTGCCCTACGCTTTTTATATATGATAAGTGTATAGCGCCTGGCACCCTTCCAGCCTCTTGTATAATCATACCTTGATCGGATCTTGAAACCCTGACCTTATGACATTGTATTTTTTGCCGCCGGTCACAAGCCCTGCACTCTAGCTTACGGGTACGATACTCCCCTCCTAATAGTGCATAATATCTACCGCTACCAATAACCTCAAATCCACCTCCCAGGAAGATAAGTTCTTGGCATACCCCCCTCTCTCCTTTTCACTTTCCGCTTTTCCTTTCATAATAACAGTGATCATTATTACGATATTATTTCCATCTGTTAGCCCTACCCTCTACATCATACGACCCATCCCTGAACCTCCCCTGGGGACTACTGTCCAGGGTTTGGTTGGGCTTTTGTTACATTGCGCCCTAGCTATCATAAAATAACCGTCCATTTGCCCACCCGTGCTCCTCAATAGTGTGATATGGCCGAACCGCAGGGGAAGACCCCAAGACCAACCTTAATAAGTTGCAATCACTAGTCGGCCTACGATAATAATATTATAATAATATTATTATCATTATAGAATCAGAACAGAATAAATAACGGGACGAAAAGCATCTATCGCATATGATATAGTTCGTCAGTCGGCCACTCACAACTGAAGAGGGCATTAACCCTATGCTCAAACAGCGACAGTCTACCAAGCTCTATCTAATAATAGCATATACCACGAAAGGAATTCCATGTGAAACGACGCCACTCCCTGCAAGTTTTAGTGCATATCATAGTAAACAAGCACAATACAAAGAAATCCCTATGGATAAGAAGTAACCTCACTTGTTTACAGGCGGGCCAGAGAGATGCCGGACAGCCTGGAACATATTCTGGAATTGCATATCCAAGAGTTGGCCTGATATTATGGAAGCTGGACTTCACCCTCTATAGACTAATATTTCTACTCCGTGCCCAGGTGTGATGATGATGTCGGTGATATTTGTGAATGCCACACACAGTAGTTCACTTAGGCAGCTATGGATTCATAGCGAGGGGCATTGATATCTACGCATTGTGTTTGACCCCCGACACACATCATATCCTTGTATCTGCCCTTGTATCTAGCGGTCTCAAGAAGGCTCCTTAAAGATAGAGCTATGAAAAGAGACCCATAAACTCAGGGGACCGATATTCTTACAAACAAGTAACTCTACGAACTACGCACTTTACGGGATTTCAGCAGTCTGTCGCCCAATCTGTGCACTTGTACATAGTGGTTCGACTCTCTAGGGGTCGGGGACATGGGTACAATACAGGAGCACAGGTATCAACACAAATAGAGCATATTTTCCATTCAACCGTGTAGCGCTCATGTAGCACACTCTTGAATTAAGCTATCTGTGACAGCGAATAACGGAAGTTTAATAATACACAAGGACAAGGTCAAACGCATGTAAGACAAAAGTTAACATCCACAGCAAATAAAAATAATAAAAACAAACACGCAAATCAGGCAGCCACACCAAGTTTTTTGCCCTTATAAGAGTCCGGAACTGCGCCAAAGAAACACCGTCGTGATACAAATATTAAAGCCATGATACCGAATCCCAAACCCCACCAACCCCAGATCCTGTAGAAAAAGGAAACCGATCATCCTCACGTAATCACAAATATGGCATCCAAAGGTTGTCAAGTTGTGCCAAGTTCATTGGGTTTGATGCCTTCGAAATGAAATCGATAACAGTTTGGTTGGCCGGGATACCGCCAGCACCGCTTGACTGTGCTAATGATGTCGCTCTACGAACGATAATTTCTGAGTTAGCTTGTACCCGTTCTCGCAGTTGCTGTTCCCCTATACTAGAACGATGCTGTTGAGTGAACCAGAAAATCATCTCATCGCGCACAAACACACTCAGATGTTGTTCGAGTTCAAACTGCGATTAATGTTAGGACATGTTAGGACATGCTCAAGTGTATGAATAGGTGGCAAGCAAATTCTATAACATACCTCAGGTTCCGTAAGACAGCGTGCAATGGCCATGACGGCACAAGAAAATATCCCTTCAATAGCAATCGGGCCCATTAGTGTTTGAATATTCGGACTAAAGCGGAATGGGACCGATTCGTTGTTGTGGAAGTATGCGTTAGTTGATGCCATAGCAGGGATCAATTCGGACCCCCAAATATTTCCAGTCTCTCTGGCAATAAACATTTTGTGCGGGAACCGACTGCCCATATTCATAACATAAGTCATGAAAGTCAAAGCCGCATACTGATAGCTGAATTGACGACGGAAGAGGAAGAATTCCGTGAATGAGGCATACGATTTGGTCATGAACTGTCCATAGTTAATCAATATACTCCAAACAATATTTCAAGTTACCTACCTCAAGCGCAATGTTAGGGGGAACCATGGTTGACTGAATAGAATTAAATATTTCCAACTTGATGTTTGCGTCAACCTGCTGCTGCCCGCCTCTGCCGGGATCCAGCGAGGCAATAACCTTCTTGAGCGAGAAGATTAAGGGATCATCCTTGCTCATTCCTGTCCTCCGGCAATGGTCTTCATAAATGCCCTGCAAGGATATGTAGGAGGCATCATCCTGAACGATTCTAATATGCGGTGCCAAGGGGACCATCAGTGGCAAATGGAAGCCGAGATTTCGGCGACGGCTTTCCTTTCTCCTAGCAAGTGCACTATACATATTCTATTAGCTTCAGACGATCACCCAACTCTAGAGAACATACCCATTGAAAATACGGAACAGTTGCAATATCCTCTCCTCTCTGCGACAGTGCCTTGCAGCAGGGTGTTGGATTGCAAAAGTATGTACGCTTCCATCATGTCCCCTCAATTTTAGGCGTCGGTGGCACACACCATACCCGCGGACAACATCTACTCGGGGGAGGAAGCGATCAATACGAACGAAGTCCTTGTTGTTATCCTTGTGCTGCGCAGGTGTTAGTAGGTGAAAATAGGGCGGGGGTTGAGATTATTTACCAGAAGGTATTGGCCAGGAACCTCAACATCGTCGAACCTCTGAAACCTAAACTCGCTCAAGTGAGGGCTATATGCTTCAAGGTTCTGATTGGGCGGTCGACGATCAAGCTTCTCCTCAAATCTATCCCTCCAGCGCCGAAGCCTCTCAATATACGAGAACAAATTGAGGCGTTCGTTTACAAAGTCTGCCTCAAACGCGACCCGGATATGAGCAGGGAGAATAGTCTCCGCGAAGCGAGTGATGTTGGATTCAGTAGAGGGTGGGAGCTTCGAGTCCTCAAGTGAAGGGTTCATCCTCGCAATCCACTGTAATTTGTTAGTTGGGCTTAGCTGACCTGCACGCGTTCATTGTAAAGCGGATCTTACCTGCAGTCCGTCATTCAAAAGTGCAACAATCAGTCTATATGCGTCTTCATCCGGTGGGCACTTGAAGAATTTTTGTATTTGATCGCCCATAGTCTCCATTGAAAGAGCAAGGAGGGGGAACGCAGTCTTAAGAACAGACATAATCTCCTCTGCGTATTCCCAAGGTAAACGCTTGACCGGTGGCTGGGGACTGGGCACAGCGGGGGTGGGTGATGACATATTCTGCCCTGTTGGAACCGGTGCCGGAGATCCGGCCTCTGTTTTGTGTTAGATAGTTAACGGGAAATCGGGCTTGGGAAACGTACTGATAACTTGGGGGCCAGAACTTATGGCAGACTGAGGGCTAGACGCCATTACTGTTTCAATTCCATTGGCTTGTGTTTGTATCGTAACACTAGTCTGGCGACCTGAAAGAATTGCTTGGCCAACGATTGGGGAACCAGCCTTTCCACGATTTGATGCTGCTGCCTGGGCGGTCTGCTTCTTAATAACTTGGTAATCCTCACGGCTTGTGCGCAGCAAGAAGTATAAGGCCTTGAGAAGTTAGCAAGTAGATAGTGTGAAGAAATGACAATGACCTACCTGAGGAAAGTGTTTGGCGATCTTAATTAGAACTGTTCGTGCAAGGCGAGCTTCCTTATGGGAGAGCGAGGTTAAAAGCTGCGGGATGTAGGTGATCCAGTACCAAATCGGAATGTCGCCCTTGTAAGCATCAAACGCCCCAGAGATCGAGGCACTAGCATCATCTAAACTCAATAACCAAAGGACTCGTCCCAGCAACTTCCTTGCTTTCCCACTCTTGTAAAGACCAGCCGCTTCTAAATAGCAGCTAACAGCATTTCCCGCGGGTTGCATATCTTGGGGATTCTCCCTGAATAGCGAGTCATTATAGTAGCCCCATTCTGCCCAGGCTTTTGGTAGCTTGAGGTCGTGGTAAAGCGCGAGACCAAATGCCTCGTTGGCGTCTTCTTTCTGCTTGAGCTTTGACAAAAACATTCCTTTTAGGGTGTAGAACTCGGCCTTTTGACCAGCTCCGAAATATCCTAGATTCGTATTATTGATCACCTCAAGTCCCTGTGTGAGTTCGTTGGGGTTCTGGTAGTGACACTTAGCCTGCTCCCGGAGTTTGAGGAAGGCCTCTTGTATCTCGATGTTTGGTAGGGTGTAGATTTTACTCAATTGATTGATACACACCTCCGGGAGTTGATGTTTCCGAGCAACATGGGCAAAGCGATTGATAATCCAAGCAGTCTCATGGTATCCGCGATAGGCGTAAGAACTGTTGCTGCTGCCACCTGCGCTTTGGGTTTGACCTGGAAGAAGTGGCAGGTAAGTGTTGTTAATTGAATGGAATATGTGTTGCCTCCAGGTAACGAGATCGCGCCAGCTATTTATATCATCCCAAACATTTGGTAACCGATCTCTCCAAGTACCCAATAGCATCTTAAGCTCTTGTGACTTAGCGTCGAGGTTCTGCGCAGTTGTTGTAGAAAGGCTACTGTAGATAACGCTCGCATCGTGTAACTCAACAAGTTGCTGGAACGCTTGAAGGAGGGGAATATGTGCGTTAGTGATCCTCCGCGGTAGGTTATGCCACTTGCGAAGGGATAATTGGATGGCTTCGTCACATAACCTGGAAAATTCTCCCGGCACTTCTGTTTTCTGGTGAACTTTCTGCAATGCCATAAAAGCAGCGAAAAAGTACCGTCGCGGAGTCGGGGCATCCATGAGGGATTTGATAGTAGAATCCATGCGTTCCCCGTCTGCTCCATTCCAATTCTCCAACAATCTCCAACCGCACTCCAAAAGAAGGTCATTATAATTCTCATGTTTGGCGAACTCGCTTAAAATCTCCCATTGTTGTAGTTTCTGCGCGCAAATAACCCAGTGGTCTTCCCAAAGATTATATTCAGAACTTGAGAATGGTAGAGCTCCCGTGCGTGCTTTGATTTGAGCTCCCTCATACATCTGCTGGGCCTTATCCCACATCCCGTTCTGCTCGTACGAAATGGCAGCGTTGGTCTCTAAGTATTGGGCCCGTCGTCGCCACAGGCCGTAGAACAGGTCCTCTTCAGAAAGCATGGAATACATTTCCGCCAGCGCATCTAAGTTACTCTCACGCACAACAAGACTGTCCATAGGAGGGACGTTCGCCGAGTCTTCGAGGAGATGAATCGCGGAGTACCAGGAATCGTGAGTTTTGCTAAGGAATTTGACCATGTGAGGAGGTAAGGTTAATTTCGGGGATGCACGCTCAACTCCTTCAAGAATACTTTGGATGACATTGGGCCGCTTGTCCATTTGCCGATGATGCCATTCCTTGGATAGAAGCGAAACAATGCCCCGTAAAAGATCTTGGCGATCCTCCTTGCCCAATGCCGACCAACATAACGGGAACAGCGCAACCCATATTTGATGTCCTACCTTCGGATCGAGATGTTGAAGTTGAGCCATTGGCTCAAAGATATCCCCAGCTCTTACCTCCGCCAAACTTTGGCAAAACCTTCTATGACGAGCCATGAAATCTTCAAACTTTTCGTCCAGCATCAAAGAATCCCTTCGCTCATCTAATACATATGCCATTACTGCGGAAGATGCTGGTGCGACTCTTAGATCGTCCTCATGAAGTTCAATCCGGAGATCCATATCCACCGACCCAAAAAGTAAATGCGATGCTTGATTTAGCCAATAGGAATCCGCAAGGATTTCCCAATTTTGAGATGCCAAAACAAAGCTGAGTCGATTGCTAATCGTCCGCGAGAGACTCCGGTCAAAGATTTGCAAGAACCGATTACGCATGTTAACATCCTTCGCCCGGGTTCCGATCAAAAAGGCCGGTTCAAGCCGGACCGTAAGCTCTGTCTTAGTGATCACGGGGTGTTCGTATATATCAATCACCAAGTCCAAAAAGCTACTGCAAAGTGCTGGATCAGGTCTTGACTCGAATGACAGCATCTTCGATAATACAGCTATTTTTTCCTTCAACGTTGGGAAAGACTCCGTCGATCCAAATACCCATCCCCGCACAATGTGTAAAATTTTCAAACATAACTCCGAGCTTGAAGACCTCTCAACCAACTGAGCCATCACACTCAAGAAGGGCCTACGCTGGTCCCCCAGCACAGATACCCTTGCGGACGCAACGTCTATCACCATTCGAAGGAGCTCTGTCGTAGTGTCTGGATCAAAAACCTGAGAATTACCTCCAGTGTTTGGTTCTGTCTTAGCCGAATTCGGCAGATTGACCACTGGCGCAGGTCCACCCGGAGGTGCCGAAAGGTGGTCTTTCCCAAGTTTCTGAAACGCTTTCATGAGCGCCGGTATGTGGTCATCTATAACGGTTGGACGTTTCTCAGATAAGGTCCAAAGGATATTGACACTGGACATGAGATTGGTGTTCAGATTCTCCTGTACAATGGTAGTAAGTATGGAAATAAACGAGTCGGATGGCGAGTCCGTCTGCTCCTCCTCCTCCTCTTCCCCTTCCACCCTAGTAGCAGGAATGGCCTGAAGCACCCGCGCAAGCACCGGCTGAAGACTCTTTTGTACTTCGGCGTTATCAGACCTTAGGGACTTCTCCAGTATTTTTTGGATTTGCGGCAGGTGTTGCATGATCCAGTCATCAGACTTGAGATCAACAATTATCCCTATGACCCGTAACCCATTAAGGAACCCGGGAAGTGTATCTTTCGTGATATCATTGAGAACAAGGTGTTTTTCGGTGACCTTCGGGAACAAATCGATATCTAGATCCCCCCAGTACCTTGAGCTAAGAAACTCCTTCAGCAAACCAAGTGCATTCCAGCATAGTTCACTAGAAGAAAATTTCTCCTGGAGGCCGCAAATAAATGTCACCAAATGCTTGACTACGTGCATACGAAGCACAGTTGGAACCGCATATTCCGTTTTGTCCGAGTTGGACACAGAGCCAGGAGCCGGCGGGGACCGTGAGTCTGCCGGCAATTGACCGTACTTCCGCTTTCTGGATGGTGAGGCCTCAGGGCTGGTCCTCGCAGCCTCAGAAATTCGACGCTTTTCCCAATCCCGAATTAAAATAATAAGATTTATGGATAACTTTTTGTTTTCTGTTGACGGGTTCGGAAAATGAAGAACAAGCTTGGGTAAGGAGGTAACGATCCAACTCAAAAAATGCTCTCTAGACTCGTAAAACAAATCACCGTGCTTCACGAGAAACTGAAATATATTGGTCATTTGTTGTTGATTGTGACCCTCCTCAGACAAAATGCGCCGGGGCCATCTAGCCCAGATCGGATACCGAGGGTCACTAACATTTGGTACTCGCTTTTTCAGCACCGGAGCGATAAGTTCGAGAGCTTGTGTGACTAAGGCCCTTCCTTCGTGTTGATGTGCCTTTAATAAGGCTACATAAATCTGAATTACAATCTTCGAGGGTGTATCGTAGTGGCGAATGAAGAAAGCAATCAAGACATACGCCGCCTGTTTATTGACTATATCCTCAAGTTTGATATAATTCCAGCCAAATTTGATGACATCTTTTCTGGCTTCATTCAAGATGGTATTATGATCCCTAATCAAAAGGGCTGACATCTGCAGAAGTTCCATCCGGGAGTGATCTAATCCAGGAGAGGCGTCATCCCCCAGATCTCCAAGGTTTGGCCTCCAGATTTTGGAGTGAATGGCTTCAATCATATTTCTGTCAACAAGCTTTTGTCCGTTAACGGGTTTAGCCCCGCGCTGAACATCCATAGCAAGTATGGGATTAACCAGGTAGTGAAAGGCAAATGTTTTGGTCTCCTGAGTCGAGGATTTCCCGGAATACAAATCCAGACACCTATATATCACATTTCGCCACCGTTCAATGGACCCGCCACATATGATCCGAGAATAGATGTGGCTGGTCAGAGCATTAGATCTCTTAAGCTTGTTAGATGTCTGTGCGTCGATCACCTTCAAATAGTCAGAAATAGCCCGCTGAGAAAAGGAGGAATCAAAAACGTACCTGGAAAAGGAACTCCAAATCGTCTTCCGCATATGTGAGATAGGTCATAAATATCTCGAGTAATGTCTCAGAAGATTGTTCAACAGCCAATCTAACAGGAACCGCAACCTTCCCTTCCTTCAATCTATCTCTCAATTCAATCCCAGCCCGAAGCAATTTCTCCATCAAATCGCGATTTTGCACAAGCCACTCTTTACTGCCAGGGTGCTTCACGATGGCGTTAACAATATTTGCCGCGTTTACTGTAGCAATGAATCTGTCTTCCATCCTGATATCCGAGTGGATCGTTGATTCCATAAAACGTGGGACGTCACCACAAACAACAGTACGCAATGGCCCACTAGTGTCATCTGCAAGAAGCTGCCAAAAAATCCTGCCGTATTTGATATCGATTAGCTTGGGCTTCATAAACGCCCAGGTGTCGCTAGGATATCGATTGACGAATTTCAAGAGAGGAGCTCGAAATGGGCTATGCCGTGTTCGCCGAAGTTTTTCCTCTAGATCTATTACAATCTTAAACATTTCTTCCAAGAACTGCACTGCTGCCGGTGGAAGCAAGTGGAATATGTTTAATATTGACGCTATGACTCGAATGTTTTGGTTCTGCTCGAGCAATTTGAATGAGGTCTGCTGGAGGGTATTTGGTTCGGCCAAGTTCTTCAGGTGGTCTAGTAACCTACTACCAATCTCCACCTTGAAGTAATTCGTCAGAAGCTCCAGTAGTCTTGCCAACCCCTCCAAACCTGCAACATTTAATCTCTTTGGGTCAGAAAGGTTCATCAAGATCGGGCGAAGACCGTTCTGAAGGAGATCCTTTGGCAACTTATTTGTCTGTGCAAGGACCCCTTTAAGCCCCGAATTTGCTGCGTCGATGACCTCCGGAGATTTTGAGTAAAGAGATTTGAAAAACACTGAAATAATCCGCCCTCTTGTTTGAGTTTTATCAGGGGAAGCGAAATCGGGGTATGTAATTGCCATAGACAATAGCTTAATGCAAACTACACGTAAGTTGAGGACGGACTCAGTTGTTCGGTGTTCGGGGACACGGTTGTTCGACAGGGCATCGTCATCAGCATCTGCAAGGGCAAGTGCTTCCATCATAAGACGATTCATCTCCTCGTTGAATTCCAGAAAGGCGGGTTGGAGGCTGAGACAAAAAGTTATAGCATCGATATAGCCAATCTGACTCGCAAACGGAAGGGCGCGAAGTGGCTTGTTGAAAATAGGTGTTAACAAGCGATCTTTGACAGGAGTCATTAATGTGTGTATTTCTATGTCAAGTATACTCGACAGGGTTGCAAAAGATTTCTGCGCCGTCTCCCTTACATGCTTATTAGGATTGGATATTTCGCAAATGAGCAAAGCGCATAAGTTGAAACTTTTCGAGTGATACGTCGTGATTTCCTCCTTAGTGACATTTTTGTTGCAACTCCGCAGAACAAGATCAAGTGTGGATTGGGCACATTCCCGAGTGCTAGCCGGAAGGTCTGGAGGCATGTCCTTGATGACATATAACAAGGCCCGAACAAAATCGTGTTGACGGTCCACCATCCAAGCCTCTCCCAAATCGAGATCCTCAGTCAGTGCACGAATCCCTAAGCACCCACCAGATTTAGGATACCATTCCTCTTCATAACAGCAATGACAGAAGGTTTTCGCCATTGAAAGAAAGAAGGGAAGTTTATGAACGTTCTCCGTTGATCCAAAGAGGGTGGCCGCAGCGTCGTAGATCACCTTCAATGCTTTCTTGACCAGTTCCCTCACAGCTTTACTCTCCGAAGAGAAGCAATGGGCGAGAGCCTCAGACAAGCTTCTGTTGTCAAGATACATTGGGCCTTCGCCACTATTGACGACAAACTGCTGTTTCTTTTGTCGCATTTCTGTTGTTGCTCTCCCTACTTCCAAGATTGTGAAATGCCGGCATACATCAAACACTAGTGAGGAGGCATCCTCCTCAAGCTCAGGGATAGCAACGGCGTGTATAACTGACTCCAGAAGTTTCCGGAGGACAACTTCTTGGTCGTGCTTTTTAAAAACAGGTTTATGTCGGTCGGAGGATGGAATACGAGCATCTACGAGATCCGATGATCCGCTCGCCAAATCATTGGCCTGTAACCGGACTAACAGAGCGAAATCCTCTGGTAGTGGATCGTACCCCACAAAAAGTTTTAGAGCAGAGCTCAAAAGCCTCAGAGATTGCTGTTTATAAAATAGGTCGGTCTTTTTATCTTGTGTGGTTTTCAAAAGCTTGTTATCAAATATCTTTTCCATAGCTAGGTCAACCGCGCGAAGCACTGGGAACGCCCGTTCACCGGGCGCTCCATGGAGTTTAACATTGACGCTGCAATCGTCATCGGCATAAAGCCCGAACGCTAGAGGAGGAGGATGTGTCAAAAACCGACGATTTCTACCCCCAAGTTTACCTAAAATTCGCATAGTCGTGTGGCTGTGAACATGGCTGTAGGGTAACGGTTTGAGGTGATCCCATAGCGCAGCCATCAGATCGTCAATAACAGGGGCCATGATGGGATCCAGATAGTCTGCCGTCAAATTGTCCACACAAAGCTCGAGCGTCCTCAATCCTTGAGTAACCAACTCCTGTCCGGCCCTGAGAGCTACCACTAACGGCTTCATCAAATAGCTCAAGTGTGGCAAGAGATTGCTCAAGCGTGCTGGGACCGTGAGACACAATTCAACGTACAGATCCCTCTCCTGGACTTTCCGAGCCGAATTCAGCAGAGTATTTAAAACCTCGAGAAGGGTTTCCAGAAGAGGCAAAATCTCTTTGTATAGGTGTTCAAACCTCCCACCACCTATGCTGCGAAACAAAGACCTCAGAAGCAGGAAGTAATTCATGGGCTCCTCCGCAGTGGTTGATAGACTGATCGACTTGAGAACAATCTTACTAACGTGCGGTAGCAGGACTTGTTCATTCTGAGCCGAGAAAAGAGTGACGGCCATAAAGGACAATTTGAAGAGCCGTAACAGCACTTGTGACTTCCTTGGATCTTTAGTCCCCACTTCCTCGATATGACCCATTAAAAACTGGAGAAGCATCCCACAGAAGCTTGGAGAAGTCGCTTCACTAGCGAGGAAAAACTGGGGGACATGTAGGAGCGCCGTATGTTCAAACATCATCTCATACAGATGCGGAATTTCAGAATGGAACACTTCGTGGAAAGTTGCCGGGTCGATGCAATGAAATACGGTCGCAAAAGTCTCCAATAATTCCTTCTCTTCCTTTCCATTCGGAACCATAAAGTGATTGGTTAGGAAGTCTACCGGCGAGGTATTTGGATCAGATACTTTCGCTTCATGCTCAACGCCGTAGTATCGAAAGACTCTGGCTCCCTCTCGAAATAGTCCGATTATGACATTGACCTCTTCTGCGCTAAACCCGAATGCGACCTCATTCCAATTTGGAGGGTTGTTGTCTGCCGATTGGAGGGGTGGGTTACATGACCGTAAAGCAAAAAGCATGCTCTTGAGACCATTCATAAGGTTTTTAAACAGAAATTTATTATCTTATCACCATTGTTATTACCATTAGCATATGAGGAAAAGGCGGAACGGAGTAATCACCCGTACCTGAAACTGGATCGGCACCCCTCTCCCTAGGATTGGATGTCTTGATCGGCGTTGCCGTAAATATGTCTATTTCATCATGCTCATCCCGTCTATTCCTCTCCGGCTCCATCACAACTTCCTCAGGCCTAGTTTCTTCCTTGGCCAGCCAATTCATCCTGCTCTGCTTGACAGCATTCTCATATTGTCTGTTCATGGACTTGAATTTTTCGGCGATGGCATCAAGGATCATGATCAAAAAGTGCCGAGCTGCGATGCGATGTTAGAGATCTGATCTGTTATTCAAAGATTGAGTCTGAAAAACTCTTACCCTCCTGCTTGTTCTCTAATTTCGCTATAAACCCAGCCAAATTTAAGAGCAGCTTTGCACTCATTGTCTGAAAACTTGTGCCAGGGAAGTCATCGTGCAAATTCTTCGTATACACCTCGACAGTCCGTCCAATTTGATCGCGATCTAATGCATCTCGAACATGGTGGATCAAATCTGCTAACATACTGTATGCTAAGGGCCTGTCGCATTGCTTTTAGCCCCCCGCACCCTTCTTGTATACGGTCCAACTCACCTCATAGTTTCATAAACAGTTAACCCGTCTCCAATAAGAACTCGCTCATCTAAGAGCTCGTCTATCTTGCCCAGAAATATCTTCCGAAAGTTGAAATTGATTATGTGACGTGTAGCCACGAGCAGCTCCTAAGTGAAACTGTTTGTAAACTCCAGACCAATAGCAGAGCGGCCATGCTTACCTTGCGAGCTCCAGAACGTTCTCTTGGACAATCTTTTAGCAACCTCACCACAATCTCAGGAAGTGTGGGCAAAAATTCCTGGAGCTGATGCGCATATACTCGCAGCACATAAGCCAAAAAACTCATGGTCTAGATATTATATTAACAATCTTTCATCATATCACACCTCAAACGGTCTTAGGACCCACCTTGACCTGCGCTGTTATGAACTCCCCAAATGCGACCCTATTCTTGATGTTAGAACTAACGCCTGTGAATACCTCCCTTTTAGCCTTAGCCAGTCTATGCGCCTCCTCCTGAGGTCCGGCCTGCAGCAGCAACATTTCCTTGATTCGAGGAACAAATAGCTTAACGTTTTTGTGTACACAGGGTCGATGAGCTTGAAATAAGCTGACCACTATGATCGGGCATTCCGCAAGAACCTTGAAACTCTGCATTCCTTTAACAAGCATTTTTGCGGGCTGTTGCGCCTCTGTCGCGGGATCCTGACCCGGCATCATTGGAGACATTGGCTTAGGGCTCTGGGTCATCCCCAAATTCTGCGCAGAATTTCCTGGTGTACTAGGCATCCCCGGCGTACCTCCCGATGTGGTAGACGGATTGTCGAAAGCTTCCTTTACAGCTTTGGGCATCATAGTAAACATTTCCTGAATCAAATCCAAGAACGGCTGCACCTTCTCTGTAAGCTGTTTTTGATAATGTCTCTGAAAATCCATTATCGTCTTCATACACAGAACAGCATTGTCCTCATTCTCGGTCCTAACAAGCGTCATTAATAATGTCATCAGATCGCTAGCATATGGTTCCAGAGCCTCCGGTGGGGTATATGGCAACCGGTGGATCGTATCGAGAGTAATATTCCGCAATTTCTACAAATTTAGTTAACCAAGTTAATTAAAAGAGAAAATGTTAACCGAACCTGCTCGGGGGATGTAGACACAAAGACAGGTTGACCACTTAGTATGTTCATAAACACAGGCATTAACTTCGCTAAAAATTTCGTGTATTCTGCCGGCCCCTGTGTAAACATATCAATCGAGTCACGGAGCTCCCCTGCGATTTGTAGTTTTAACTTGGCATCTAGCCTCCCATTCCCGTTAGTTATATCACTGTTGCTGCAAAAGGAAGAAATATTAAAAACAAACCAAGCGAGCTATCCCCCAGCCTCGCGGCATACACGTCCGCGTGGGCAGTTCCGCCCGCCATGATGTTGTAGGTTCCCCCAATCAGCCGAGGTGTATTTGGCGTTGACAGTTATCGAGATTGCGACCCAACAGTGGGAAATAGCAGGAGCTTAGACCACAAGAAACAATCCTTTGTTAGCTGCGGTAGTTTGGCTCCGTGGACCGCTGCTGAAGTTGAGTTGTGTGGTCTGGGCAAAACGGAGACGACTCACCTTGTGCTCTATAGAAATGACTTGCGACCGCAAGAGAGCATCAGGGGGAAAGTTGAGGAGCAGGAAAAGGAGTAAGCGCAAAGGAGTGATGTATAAATTTCTCTTGAGCGATCGGATGGCTTCTTGCTCACGCGAAGTGTTAACCTATTTCTCCGCGTGCCGCTGAGTGTGGAGGATGCGAGGCTGCAAGTTGAATTATGGAGAAGGAACACAGGGCGAAGGACGAGCCTCTTATGCAAATTGTAGCGCCAAGCCTTTCACCTCCAGGAGGGTACAACCACTTGCTCGGTCTCAGAGCCGCAGGCGGCTCTTTCCTGCGCACGGATGAAGCAAAAAGTTCTGCCACTACTTACAAATTCCAAGTGCTCGAGTATCTGGAAGTCTGCGCGCCAAGCCCCTGAAACCACATCCAAAATTTGTGAGTCCTGGCAGCATAATTTCCGGATACTATGAGAATTGGCCGGTCGTGTTGGACACCAGAAACCAACTTTCTCGTTCACATTGAACCGGTTAGTAATGCATGCGAAAAAAAAGCAGTACGATAATTTGGAGAAATTTGTTTTAAGCACTCTTATACAGAGTTTCTCACCAAAAACTTTTTTCCATTGTTGGGCCTGTCAATCGTTGGATTCTGTCGTTGTGAGGGTTTGATTTCAGCCGTCCGGCACCACACATACTACGAGTACATGAACCAAAGTCCTCGAGCACAGCATCATGCTTAGACTACCCAGTGGTTTTGAGACATCTGACGCCCGGCCCCCAAACCCTCCGCCAAACTCGGTGTGCTCAACCTTTACCAGCACATAGAGCCCCAAAACAGCCAAGGCCTGTGGCATCAAACATTCCGACATTCCAAATATTTTCAAGAGTAATCATTGTTCTGGAGTTTATTCACTTTCACTTGGAAAGCATAACCATTAATTCCCTAGTTGTCTATGGTACCTCTCCAAGTGGTTTTCACAGGTATATGTTTGGCGGCCTACCAGCGGGAGACAACCCCACGTATTTGAGAATCCCACAGCACTCCAAGTATGGGCAGATGTCCACTGAATGCAAAGACAAATCGATAAGGTGCACCTGACACAGTTATCTCCCAAGCGGGGTCTCTATCAGCGCTAACTTGCTGGTATCATACGAAATGCCAGGGTGGGATACCCCGAAAGTTAGGTTTTAGTAAAATTTAAAAGCACACCTGAATCAGGTGCAGGACAACTAATCCGGATAGTAGGGCTAAATCCTTCCCCGCTCCGTCAAGCACATTCACAGCTATGATACTCTACTCGAAATGAGCTGCCATAAGACAAAACGAGGCTGAAATTTTGTTCTGCTGCACCCCCTCTCCCCTCCAGTCCGCACCTCCTTGTATGACGAGCAACGATACCTATTTGCTTAAATACCATAGGCAATGGTTTGTACCAATTTTTTAGTTCTAATTTAAGTATGTCCCTGAACCTCTCCGATCGGCCACGGGCGAAACATAGACCGCCAGTGCAAGTGGACGACTGCTCACAACTAACGGTAAGGAAATTTTCTAAGCCCGCAATATAATAGAAACCACAAAAGAATCACATCACTTCCTCTCATCAGACACCTCCTTGTTTCACTCCTCTTACGATGCTCTAGGAGCACTCACCATTGAATTATCGATCATCAATTATCACTCTCCTCCTCTTTCCAACACCTTGTAGGTCCCACGAGTGCGGATCGGAACAGCATGCGAACCTCTAATCCCGAGCCTAAAGAGTGCCAAAATCTTAGGTCTGTTTTGCGACTGATTAAGAGACCTCATTACTGCATTAAGTTTTAGCTATGATACCACAGAACCGCCACCCAATTGAGCACCCAATTTTATTCTGGGCGTGTTGCCCTACTGCGGTTCGTGGCCGGCCATATTACTCGCACAAATAATATCATACGTCATAAGAAAGGGGCGCTGACGCTGCTCCCAGAGAATAAAGAGATTGCAAAACGTGGAAGCCTCTGTACCAGAGTAGAAATATTTCTCTCAGGATGTGGTCAGAGTCGTGTGAGAGTTTCCTAGGCACAATTGGGGGGGGTCTTACCCAACCGATATTGGTGGGGGAACGATAAGTTCATACTACCGTACTGCACTTCAACCGCCTACCATACCGGTAGCCAAACCCAATACTAAAGTCCACTATTCACATTATCAAGCGTGGGGTGTCCTGGAAATTCCCTTACCTTATTATGAATCCTAAGGGCTATCCGTGATGTTACTTGCCCAACAAGAGTGACTTATTGGGAAGGTAATGCGCTCACGCACAACAGGTGACTGCGCGTCAGTCCCCCCATAGGGGATTGGGCCCTCAAGGATTTCATTCTTTTGGATGCTATGGTATTCTGCCAGAAGAGCATTTGAGTTCGCGGTTGTGTGAAATCACGCCCATAATCCGATACGAATCGAGCACACAGATCAAGATACAATACGGGTCGCACGGTTGGAACATGCCAAGAATGAGAGAAATATCGTCAAGAACAGGAACACCGGCGGCCTGTATAAGTATCCAAGATAAAGTTAGTAAACAGTTAATCTAAGCTAACCCGCATCATAACCCCTGCGTTATAGAGACATCTGCTGTTGTGGATACGATGGGTTTGGGAGATATCTGTGTGCCGGTACAGGGGCACATTCCTTCGAGTGATGCGGTATCGAGTGAAGTACTTTGGTTACTGAGTACTAGTAAAGCTGTTCCCGCATGCGCTTGGGCAAGATTCCTGCCGCACGATACTGTAGCATCTGTACCTGTGCCATGTGTGCTTGGATGATCTGGATTGGGTAAATCGAAACCAAGAGTGCAGAATCTCGCTCCCGGGCTCTTTTCGCCAAATCGTGCGCAGTAGCGCACGAGTACGGTACCCAGGTTGCATAAAGTCAGCCATACACTAAGAGTACAGTACTCGAGTACCGTAGTGTAAACCGATTTCGCTCTGAGACATGTTCTGGAACGGGACCCAGTACCACCAGTATCGGAACCTGGTGGGCTTCTGTAGTGCCAGACCACACTAACCCTAACTAGTGACCGCCGAGTCATTCTTTATGACGGGTACAAGGTCAAGTAAAGCCCGAGTACTAGTATGTAGTGGTATCATACCCCGCTATCAGACCCGCATCAAACTGAGCCGAGCGCGGTGTGTTACCGGCTTCATGGGGTTGGGGCCACAGGTCATAATCTTTGGTCTCTGTCATTTTATGACTTACGATGCAAGAGCAATAATCTGTTATGGTTACGGATCTTATTCATTCGAGATCCATCGGGTTTGGTATCCTTAGTGAATGGTTTTTTTCGAAAGTACTTTTTATGACCTACGGTGCGGTATGATAGTTATGCGGGTTGCGTTTAATACAGGCCGGAAGGGCAGAGGAAATAATTGCCCTTTATTAACAATTAGCGGGATATTATGCTTACTCATTTGGTGTTAAAGCCACCAATTATGGCATGTTGCCGAGGGGTTAAATTACGTTGTAGGCAGGTTAGCTGCTCTGATGGTACGCAGGCTCCCCCCGCGTATGTTTTGGTATGATAGGCTGCTTGTTCAGTAATGCAGCCAAATTAATTTTCAATAGCAGCTTTTTTTTGTTTTGCGGTGCCGGGCTTCTGTTTGTTCGTTCTTCTACTTGTTGGTGAAGCCCCGCTCAATTGATTACTTCCCGCTGCTCGATAGATCTACCCCAGCGTCCCCCGGTTGGCCCTCTGCGTTCGCCAAATCAGCCCCTTATATGTATCCCTCCACAACACTGAGATTCCATCAACAACAACACTGCTGAACGAAGCCCCTTCACCCTCGCACAACACAGCTCTACATCGTGTGTCCCTCTCCACCGTCCTCCACAGTTACCAAGATTCCCGTCTCTATACGCAAACCAAGGAACTACTCTCGATATTCACCTTCATCTCGGCTTACCTTTCGCCGCCCACTTCCCACCCCTCTAAGGGCGACGCATCATCAACTCGCCCCTTCCGTTAGCATTGTTTGAGTCGGTTTTTTTTTTACCTATATGGTCCCATACAATTGATTTGACCCGTCACGAAAAAAACGTTACCAACATTCCCGTCGCTCCTTTCCACGTACCATTTTACTTCCTTTCTTAAAGGTGCTAGGTTTTGAGCTTAAGCAGATCCTACAGCTGTTGCTAGGTGGATTTGAGAATGAAGAATTTCAGGCAGCGAGTGGGTGTACGTTCCTTCCATGGTTTTTGGTTTTCGATCCCATTAGTATCCCCGTCACTCTCCAATCTTGGATTGTCGCTAATTAGTGGATCCCGCACCTTGTTTGCCTGTTTTACAGCTCTCTCGAAAAGACCCCAAACCAAATAAGGGGAAGAAGGACTCACAGGGAAATTCTCCCTCCTCTTCTACTAGCCAACTAGTTCCGTCGGGTTCTGGGTCTTCCAGTTCGGGGGGGAAAGGTGGCGGGAGCGGTAGTGGTTCTGAGAATGGAGATAAGGCTCTAGGTCACAAACAACAAAAGGACTCCACAACTCTGACTATGGCACCGGCCGGGTCACCCGGAGGAGCTATCAACGCAGCGTCTCTGGCGGCGAACATTCAGCAACAGACAAATAATGCGACGAGTCCATCGGGGTCTCGGATGATTCCACCTTCTGTGATAGTCAGCCCGTCCTCCGCTCCTGTATGTGCTTTAAGATTTCGCAATGATTAGCTGGTAAATTTACTAATTGTTGGTATTATTATTTTTTTGTTGAAAGCATATCCCACCCCCCGGCGCCGCTGAAACAATGCCGGGCGATCTGGTTCCACCCAAGGCTGGCGCAAAGGGCGTCGCTTTTGATCGGTTACAGACCGCTCCGAAAGCGGATCAAATACCTGAAGGGCTTAAGACACCAAAGAGACAACATAGTTCTCGATTCGACGTATCGGAGAAGAGAGAGTTGGAAAAATTGCAAGCATTTCATGGTATTTTTTCACCCTCTTTGTAACCTTTGGGTCCGTACTGGTCTAGGGATGGGTTGCTGATTGCTATGTCATGATAGAGGTTCCACCACAGCGGCGACAGGATTTGTTTTTGCAAAAACTTGAGCAGTGCAATGTGATTTTCGATTTCAATGACGCCTCCGCTGATATGAAATCCAAAGAAATCAAGCGCCTTGCTCTCCATGAACTGCTCGACTATGTTGCTAACAATCGTTCTGTTATCACGGACGCAATGTACCCCAAAGTTGTCGATATGTTTGCCAAAAATCTCTTCAGACCTATTCCACCACCTGTGAACCCAGTTGGTGATGCATTTGATCCAGAAGAAGACGAACCCGTGTTGGAAGTTGCCTGGCCTCATATCCAGGTGGTATATGAGTTCTTTTTGAGATTCATTGAGAGTCAGGACTTCAATACCAACATTGCCAAACAGTATATTGACCACCAGTTTGTCCTACAGGTTAGAATCCCTTATACTTGTGATCTGCCCTCTTTGGAAGGGTTGATGGATTGCTAACATGAATCAAAGTTGCTTGAGCTTTTCGATTCCGAAGATCCTCGGGAGCGTGACTTCTTGAAGACTACCCTCCACCGCATATACGGAAAATTCCTTAACCTCCGGTCCTATATCCGGCGCTCTATCAACAACGTCTTTTTCCAATTTATCTATGAGACTGAGCGCTTTAATGGGATTGCCGAGTTATTGGAGATTCTAGGAAGCATTATCAATGGGTTCGCCCTACCCTTGAAAGAGGAACATAAATTATTCTTGACAAGGGTTCTTATTCCGCTTCACAAAGTCAAGAGCTTGAGTATGTATCATCCGCAGTTGGCGTACTGTATAGTACAGTTTTTGGAGAAAGATGCGGCATTGACTGAAGAGGTTTGAATTTTCCCAAATCTCTCAGTCTTTTTCTCTAACCACTTGATAGGTTGTCCTTGGCTTGTTGAGATACTGGCCCAAAGTTAATAGTACGAAGGAGGTCATGTATCTAAACGAGGTTGAGGACATATTCGAAGTCATGGATCCTGCTGAATTCGCTAAAGTCCAGGAACCGCTCTTTAATCAATTGGCCAAGAGCGTTGCTAGTCCACACTTCCAGGTATCTAGAGTCTTACAGTGGTGTCAAATATATTCTAATGGATAACAGGTTGCAGAACGAGCTCTTTATTTCTGGAATAACGAGTACTTTTGCAATCTGGTCAGCGATAATGTTGAGGTTATCTTGCCAATTATGTTCGCTCCCTTATACGAGAACTCAAAGGGTCACTGGAATAGGTATGCTCGTCCCCCCCCCATTAGTATAATCAAATCCGATTTGTATTACTATTACCAGGTTACTTATTCTATCCTTCTCTTTAGAACCATACACGGCATGGTATATAATGCTATGAAGCTTTTCATGGAAATCAACCCAGCTCTTTTCGAGGAGTGCACTGGGATATATGCAGCGGACCAAGAAAGTGCCCCTCAAAGGCAACAAGAAAGGGAGGCTATCTGGAAGATGCTTGAGGATACGGCAGCCAAGAACAAGAAGTCTAGAGAGGGTAGTGGTGCCAGCGAAGACGGTAAACGTTTGTCCTCTAAGGGTTCGCAAGCCGCCAGGAGTGGCTCCCCCATGCAAATAGCTGAGGATGGCGCTGGTGATAGTGAACGGAAAATGGTAGCGTTGAACATTCATGAAGAGGGAAAGAAAGTGGTAGGTGTCGCTTAGGACCTCCATATTTCAGTTTCCCCCCCATTTGAAGTAAGCGAAAATGGTGGCATAGTTGGAGGAAGGCAAGCATAGCGGAATAAGGAAGAGCTTTAGTGAACGGCAGAGAGGACGGAGGCATTACACATGTTCAAAATCATTCATTTTTCTTTCTTTTCTGAATCCCCTCCCCTTTTTCTCACTTTTTCCCTTTATCTCCTATGGCTATCAGGTTCTCCTTTACATTTCAATTCATTGTTACATTTTATTTCTTACTCTTTTTCTCTCTTCCTTACCTACCTTACTATTCTTGCTACGTCATGAGCGCCGTGCAGTCTTCTGACTTGTCATGCTTAATATCGAAAAGAAACGACGCCAGGCGCCTAATCAATCCCCACATACCCATCCACATTACCATCACCAGCAACCTCAGAAACAGCAATCGCAAACTCAACAGTCGCTGTCAAAATCTCGCCCAAGAGCCAGTAGCAGCGGGAGCATCAACAGTTCACTGAATTCTCCATCACCATCTCCTGGAAGACCGCGGTAATATCATAGCCAACTGAAAATTATACGATATATCCTTCCTCCCTTTTCTTTTTGTTTTTGTCCTTTCAGTACCATCGACGCCTTGGTTGCTTGCTTGGTTGGTTGCTAAACGGTTGAGTAGTCGCTTGCCCTCCTCCCTTTTCTTTTCGTTTCACTTTACCCACTTATTTCCTTTGAAATTGGCTTGTGAGTTTGGTTGTGCCGCGATATCAGATTGGTTGTCTTTTATCGTTTTTCTCCATTAGAATGTGACGTTTTCTGGATGGTGTGCGATGGTAGTATGATAGCAACGGGGCATGGGATAGCAGGGTGGTGGTGGAGGCTTACACAAATAAACCTGCTTTTCATCTTTTTGTTTCGTTTCGGTCATTGTTCACTTGTTTCCGCCTATTGATTGTCATGGTGGGTCTAAGCCAGAAGGAAGAAGGGAGGGAGGAAAGTAAGAAGGAAGGTGGTGCTGCATGCTTGCTTACTTGAGAGGTTTTCATGTCCTGTCACTCGAACGAAAATACATCGTCTTGCTTTGTGGCATCATATTTTATTTAGCTGCTCCTTTTGCTGTCATGCCATGCTATGCCATGCCGGGGAGGGAGGGGGAGGTAGAGAGAGAGAGAGAAAAAAGGAGCAAACGGTGGTATGCTTTACCGCTGATGAATGAATGGACCGGCCTCTGGAGTACGATATCACACTATAATAATATTATAGTACTTTTATGTCGTCGCTCAAACATGCTATCCCCCATCCTCCGCGTCTCCTTCTATCGTAACCATGACACCTATGATACTTTGCCCAAGTATATATCATACCCAAAACACCCATTAATAAACCCCCGCGACCCATTTTTATAATTCATTCAATTCCAATTTATGCAAAAAAAAAAAAAAACCAACCAACCGGCCAACCAACCATCAAACCAACCAACCAATCAATCAGCATGAGCAGCGTATATATAATTCGACAGTTTCAAACAGCAATTCAAACCAAAACCAAGAAAGAAAGAAAGAAAGAAAAGAAAAAAGCTTCCCCACCCCCGTTTCACGAAATGACGCTATCCGAACGTGCGACCCATGCAAGAAATCGGTTTTTTTTTTTTTTTTTTTACCAAAGATGCGGTAAAACCTATTCTCCGGAAACCCACCCCACTCTTCCTTCCCCTAAGGGTTGTGTTTCCCATTGACATGCATTGCAAGTTTGCAAGTTTGCCGTCTCCCTTCCCACCCCCCCCCGCCACACACACGCACATGGTTGTATATATGTATGTATGTATGTATGTATGTATGGTGACAGAACAGTCACGGTAATTATTGAAGGTTGATGATGATATCTACCGAGATCGGTACTCGTACGGCACACGACAATTGCAGTTCGATAGGGTTCGGGGCGGTGGGCGGGCGGAACTCGAATGATCTTCATGTTATCTCACTCGTATGGCGCTTTTCCTGAAGCTCTCTCTGGTGGAAGGTGTGTGTGTGGGGGGGGGTGTGATTTCTCGATGGTACTCTTTTAATCTCCCTGATTATTGGGTCGGGTGGAAATTGTGCGCTTTTTTTTTTTTTTTTTTTTTTGATGTGCAATTTTTGTTTTGTGAGTTGGCATTCACCAAGTGCTTGTAGACTTGCTTGTTACTGAATACCGGTAGGAGCCATATCACGCTTTCGGGTTGCTCTTCCTCTCGGGTGAGGCTGAATGAAAAGGGAACGGTCTTGTTGGGGGGTTGTCGAGCGATTGGTTAAACCGGGAACTGGCAGGGCGCCTTTTTCTGAGTGTGTTTCAACGGTTTGGGGCACTTGATAGGCTACCGGTAGTTAAGACACTTGTACAGTACAGTGCAAGCACAAAACTGATACAGTACGAGTACGGTAGGCAGCAAACCTGCCCGATTGTACGAGTACCATAGGTTTAAGGCTGATGGGGCTGCCAGGAGGGGGAGGAGGGAAAGAGGGAAAAAGCAAAGCATGGATTGTAGCTATTAATATCTATGGGTAAAGGTCAGTTGATTTGGTATGTGCAAGCGTTCAACAGTGATTATTGCTTCGTACAGTAAGTACAGTAATGTCTAAGCTCTATGGAATGCTATAAGGAAAAGAAGGAAAAGAAAATATTGCTCGCCAATCCACAAAGTACCGGTATCAGGTGATAAAAATGCCAAGAACTGTGAGTTTCACGCCCAAATTCAAGATTCTTGGCACCCTACCGATATTCACCGACATTTTGCGAATTGGCGAGCGGTCTAAGGTATCCATCTATGCCTTGTATCCATTTCCAAGCTTCATGTTTCCGGCCTTCCTGCTCAGCTCATGTGTGTTGATGATGGTGAGGTTTTTGATCTCGCCGAAGCCATTGTACCCGACTCCTCTAAAGTTCCACTTTATGTCCTCGACTTTCTGGACGTTACCAGCCTTGTCAGTGGCTCTGCTCCATATTTTGGTGGACTTGTCCATCTTTTTGGTCTTTTCTGCGGGGAGTTTGTGCTGCCAGATTGCCCAGGCCCATCTATACTTTTTGGCAGCACCAGGTTTGCATAGCTCTTCTGGGCTGGGGTAGAGGAGCCTGGATTCATCCCAGGTTTTGCCTTGGTCTATCGAAATTTCCACCTTGACGACCGGACCTTCGTCACCCTTAGGAAGCGCGTATCCTGCAATCTCTAGCTCACCATCAGTGAGTTTATCTAGGAAGATGGTGTCACCGGTGGCTGGGTAGCAGATAGCCGAGTTAACGGGCATCATTTGTAGCGGTTTGGCCTTATGCCAATAGTCATTTGCCTTCTTGCGAGTGTCAATCTCGGGGGGTAGAATTTTGTAGTCTCTCTGCATGTAAAAGTTGCTGCTTTCTTCGTCTTGAATGGTAATGCGATCGAGCCATTTAGTCCAACGCGCACCAGCAATTCCCGGGATCACTATGCGGAGTGGAAAGCCATGGTTGATTGTGAGAGGAGCTCCGTTCATCTGTCGGTAGATGCTGTTAGCATGTTCCTAAAAAGCTCGGATCGGGCAAGGTGAGACATACATCCAGGGCCAGAATGACTTTCATCTCCGGGTCCATGCACCGAGCTAGGCTTATCGAACTCCCGTAGTATCTGTCATCTTGGCAGTCCGTCATGTGGCAGGAGAAAGCTACATGTGCATCACCTTCTATAGTAACTCCTATCCGGGAAAGGACGTCGCATAGGAGCGGGCCACTCCAGGTGCAATTGCAAACTGCTCCGTCATTCCAATCTATACCGTCCACCTCTTTTAATTCTGTACGCATGGTATGCCTGCGATTTCCCGCACACTTAATTGTAATGTTAGCTGATGGCAATTAGGAGAGGAGAGGGAGAGAGAGAGCACATGGCCATGTGAAAATTCACCTGTAGAGCAGAAATAACTTCATGTTGAGGGAAATCGTTGCGGAGCTGAGACATGGAAATGTTGACGGTATCTTTCACGAGGCCGTCAATGCGAACCATATGAGTGTCGCCATTGATATGAGGGAGCGGGCTGAGATAGAGATGAGCCATAATTCATTGAATGAGTGCAAGGGAGTAGATACCCATGATTTCTGTCATAGGCGGTAGCAGTCTTGGTGATGAAGCTTTGAACGAGATCTTTCAACGGAGGCTCACGGTTGAGAGGCTTCTCGACGCTGTATTCGAGCTATAAGTAGCGGGTAAGCTCTAGAGTCAATGCCACTACCAGGGATTAACCAGAGAGGACTAACCAACATGGCTGGTGGAAATTGGGAGCTGAAAAAGTGTTGGGGGAAGGAAATGATCGAGTCAATTGGAAAAATTTCTCCCAGGTAACTAGAGAATTAAGGTGAAAGTAGAGGGAGGAGGGAGTAGACAAGAAAGAATGGTATGAAATACGTAGATCTATCGATGAAAGAATTGAAATAGGGTAGAAGCAGGGTACCACGTACAGTACAAGCAAACTTCAAAGCTTGAGACCGACACAAACCGAGAGCTAGTATAGTAGTAATCACGAGGGGCAGCTCAACCGGAAAAGACAACAAAAGAGGATTGGGGGTAGAAGCACCGTGAGTTGTCTGTTATTGTATGGCCCTTCCGGCTTGAGGACTTCTCCTCTGAACAACAGGTTCGTACTTGTACAATATTTTTTATGGGACGAGATAACGGTTAAGGCGCTGTCTTCGAGCTGTTATATAAATAAAATACCTTTCCCTGCTAGTTGCCACGAGCTGACATGTCCCCCCTTCCGTCCTTTTTGTGATAAACCTGTCCATCTAGTCCGTTATTGGATTAGCGGCTCTGTGAGATTGGGCATCGGGAGAAGGCCTGGAACCTCTCCCCTTGGCTAATCTTCATTGAAGGGAAAAATTTTTCTCTAAAGATTCCACGAGTCTCCTGGGGCTCGTAGTGTGAGGAAATTTAATTGAGGAATATTTCCCACTTGTGGTCGGTTGAGCGCGTGAGGTGGGATGAACACCAGACCCGCGGTGTCCTCCGGGATGATAGCATGGGAGCTTTACAATGGCAAACGCTGCAGGGGAGGAATTCGTTTAAAAAGAGGCGATCAAGGAAGGGTTGTGATTGTTTGTTTGGTGCCTCGATTATTGGGTAGTGTTATCGCCGAATACGGTATGATACCGTTAAAAGAGGTTCCGGGAAGGTAGATACTCTTGCTATGGCAATGCGGATGCATGGGCGATGTAGGACTAACAATTTACAGACATGTGGCTAGTGAAGGATGGTGTCCGAGTTGAGTGTGCAGAGGATGTTCATAAAATTGGCAACCGTCCATTATTGGGTTCTGGGCCGAGACTGTTCTGTCCTACTCGACTCGTCCTCTCTCTCTCCTGGAGGTACTTTGAGTGTTGATCCAAGATATCGAGGACGCTTTTGATGATGCTATCTCGACCATTACCAGGCACTGGAATGGAATTTAGAATCATGGTCAGACACCAAGCAATCAATGGGCTGGAAGATTACTACTTTGGAAGCTAGCACTGCTCTCACTTTTGGGGATCTTGCCTGCACCGTCTCTCTAAAGGTATGTATTCCATATCGACCCCTTACGATCGTTGATTCTAACTTGTATACCATGAACGCACCTTTGACATTGGTTTTCGAGATGCCACGACCGGAGTCTCCGCGACGTCTCTACAGAACCGCTCTATGGGCCTTGCCTATGTCCCGGCGCCTTCTACTCCCATGCGGTTGAGCGATATGTCGGATGTCTCCAATCCCATATTCACCATGCACAACTTGGCAGTCGGTGAATCCATCTGCAGTTTGGGTGAATGCTTTACTGAATTTAACAAGGCCGATTAGGCACTTGGCTTGTACAATGTGCATGGAGGGACTTCCACAGAGCCAAGCGTACAAGAATGTTCTGTCGAGTGGCTCCGGTGTTCCCATCCGTTGTCCAGAGCTGGTGGATCTCGAGGTTGGTTCAGGAATGTCGCGCAGACCGCAGGCTAACGTGAAAGAGTGGATAGATGTTGGGGCAGTGTATCATCTCGGGCCGGATCTTAAAGAAATAAGAAAGAATATCGCGTTGAAGAGTCCCGTCGTGGAGTTTCGGTTTGCGGTGGATCACGGGTTCTACCGCGAGCTATGGTGAGGCTGCCGTGAGCAGCTTCCTTGACGGAATGGAGGAGGATGTTCCCATGTGCGACTCCCACTATGTAAGATTTTCTTACAGCGCCCGGCTCATCTTACCACCCCCTATTGACTGCTCCTGGGATTGTTTTGGCTCCGCAAGTACTCGAGTACATTGGTGTGACTTTGGTTTCCCGGGGGAACACTTCCCGGACCTCACATCAGTGATGACTCCGCGCCGAGAGACTTGGCCTCAAATCTCGCGTCTGGATAAGTCCCTGGCGATGCCTCACAAATCTTTGCCGGGGCAGCTGAAGGTGGGTATTTCGTCAAGAGGCCAAACGGTAACGCTGGCAATGGGATCGTTGACAGGCCGGTATGGGTCTGGTAGCGCTTACCCGCCTTGCTGGGTGTGAGTGCTGCGTGAAGAACTTGGAGGCCTCTTTAGGGTCGGTATCAGCTGCCTCAAGACCGACTTTGGGGAGGTGAACCCCGAACTCGGGTGTTGTGTGGCATGATAAGTCACTCGATCCTGCGAGGACGCACAATTACTACGCATTCTTGAAAGCTGTGCACCAAGTGTCGCAGAAGCGATACGGACGTGATCGGGCTGCTTTTATTTTATTTTCTCAGGAAATTTTACGGGGGGCACCTTTGAATCCATGGTTGAAAGTTTCCGGAGGGAATCAAGTGTGGGTATTGGTAGCTCCTCAGGCATAACAGACGCAGGTGTTTACAAAGAGATGGGCTGCTTTCTGTATCCTTTGCTCGAATTCTCATCCTCCTGTACATACTAACTCAACATGGGTAACCCATACCGCGTCCCTCCGGCCATCGGAGAGGAATACACTTCTGTTGTACGTGACTATAGACTTGAAATGCCGTCCAACGCCATGCCATGCCTTTACGTTTAGACGATGAACTCCGGTTTCCCTACGAGAAATGTTGTTTGAACCCCCCTCCCCGATGACCCAACAAGTTGGGATCTCAGCATACTCAATGGTTCCACTCCTCACCGCACCAGCCTTCAAGGTAAGATTTCCACTTTACAATGGGAAAAACATCTGCAAACCTCAAAGAAATATCGACAAAGCAAGAGGAATCTGGATCGAAGAATAAGAATTGCTTAATCGACTGTATAGCACTCTGAGTTGTGCTCCCAAATACCAAGTAGCCCCTAAACGCTGTAGGGTATTTATAGCTCCGTATTCCGAGTCTCATAGACCTCTTCGCGCTAGCCCACTAGCTAGCTCCTCAGCCCTTCAATGCTGGCGCGATTGTAGTACCATACCGTACCATACCGTACCGTATTATATCCCGATATTCCAGTAGATTTTTCCACCAAAGTTAGAAAGGAGAAGGAAATGGGTCACTGGGATGCACGACGTGTGTGTGTGTGCTCTTTGCCCGTCGGTGGATTGCTCGTTGGTGCGTGAGGGGAGCGTGCCCAGCGTGGGTAGAGAAAAGGGGTTGTGTATGATATTGTTTGTTGACGAGTCGGGTGGCGAGCCGATGCTACTGTCGGAGGAGTTGAAGGGGATCTCATCATACAAAGTAACATAACTTATCATTCACACGGCATGCAAGATATCATAGGATCTCACTCGAGTTGCGACAACCATCCATCACCCACTCGCTCACTCGCTCACTTGAGAGATTTCCAATATCATATCACACCGATCCATTTTTCCAACAATACACATAGAGAAAGACGGTGAGAAGGGAAGAATAAATAATAAAGAACGAGCGAAAGCCAACCTCCCCCCTCCCCCCTCCCCCCCTAAAAAAAAAAAAACATAAAAGAAAGAGACTACCAAACAGCACCCCAAGCCAAGAACACGACCTCCCACAACCAACCCATCCCCAACCCTCCAGCGACCACCCTGCCAGCCCCGCTATCCGACTTTCCGGTCTCGTTCGGTCCCGTGGCGCCCTTGCGCGAGGTGGCGCTGGCGCTGTCGAGCGTGGACCTGGCGGCCGATCCGGTCCCGGCGGCGGAGCTCCTGGCGACGCTGGTGAAGGTGCCGAAGCTGAAGCCGGCGCTGGCCGTGCCGCCGGGCAGGTCGTTCGGCGTGTTGGTGCAGGAGGAGAGGGGCGGCGCCTTGGACACGTGGGGGGCCCACTCGGAGCACGTCTGCGACGAGCACACGGCGATCAGGTCGCGCCACGCCTGACTGCACGGCGTCAGCTGTCTCGGGTCATCGAGGAGGACGCACATGTTGCAGGGACCGAAGCCGGTGGGATCACGTAACGTCTGGGCCGCGATCAGCGGGAGGAGGAAAAGAAGGGAGAGGAGGATTTGTAGAAGTCTTTGTGGTGGGTTGTCCATGTTTTGTTTTCGTTCGGTGAGTGAGTGAGTGAGTGATGGGTTGTGCTCGAACTTTGTTTTTGTTTTTGTTTTTTTGGAAAACTTGAGCGTGCGGGGGAGGAAATCAACGTTGGAGAAAAATTGAAAAGGAAAGAATGGAAGGGGATGGAAGCTGTACTTGTATATATGAGCTGACGGGAAGGAAAAAAGCACTTTGTTAAATCAAGAAGAAGAAGAAAAAGAAAAAAAAAAGTGCTGTACGGTACGGGAATTCCATCCAACCGGACCCACGATTTTTCTTTTCGAAAAGAAGAAAAGAAAAAAAAAAGTAATAATAGAACGAATTAGACATTTTTTGTACAAGTATATATTTTTTTTTTGGCATCACACTTGCTGCGGCTGAGTCTATCATCACGAGTTTATATCAAGGCAACGGTTTCACCACACCAATCCACCAATCGATAGGTAATTGACGACTCTCACTCAATTCACATACCGGTACTCGAGTACTCGTACTGTACCGGTATGCACATCCGGCCTGATCCGATGACGAGGACTTTGTTTCTGTCCAAGAATGTGAGCGGTGGGGCATTTTCTCAAGTGCAAGTGTTAGTTCTGTGGTTGTAGGATACGATGTTCTGAAGCATGGTCAAGTGAATAAATGGATATGTACCCCCCCGAGACACGATGGGGTTCTTGTTTTTTTTTTTTTTTTTTGCCTTGATTCGTCTGTCCCGTCACAGTCACTCAAGTTGTGTGATTGCCGTACCCCTCTACATCTCTCTCTACAACCGAGCATTGGATTTTTTTTCCAGGAAAAAAAATAGAAAGGGGAAAAAGAAAGAAAGGAGTGAGAAAGAAAGAAAGAGAGAAGGAGAGAAGGAGAGAAAGAAGGATAAAGAGAAAGGGAGAAAGAAAGAAAGAAAGAAAGCAAAGGGAAGAAAGGGGGGGAGGGGGCCAAGAGGAAAAAGAAATACATTTGAAAGTGTGAAATTGTCTCAGCATTAAGTTATTCATATTTATTCTCCGGCACATCTTCATCCCACATTATCTTCAACATCATCATCACCATCGTCACCACTACACCTCCCTTCCCTCGCAAACTAGATTTCTTTTTCTTTTCTTATCATTACAAAGCGTACAACACCCACCCAGCAACACCCATCACAGCCTGAAGAGCGAATCCGGGAGCGATAGCACCAGCACCGGACCCAGCACCAGCGGCGCCACCGCCAGTAGTCTCGGCGGGAGTAGCAGCACGACTAGTGCCACCAGTCTCACTGGTAGTAGTGGCACCGCCACCAGAGCCGTCGGTAGAAGTCGAAGTCCCGGATCGGCTGGCGGCAGTTGTAGTAGTGGTAGCGGATCCGCTTCCGCTTCTGTTTCCGCTGGCGCCGGCACCGGCACCGAGGGTGGTGATGGATGTGAAGGTCGATCCGCCAGAAGTGAAAGTGGTGGTCGCGACAGACGAACCGGGGGAGGATTGGGCACCCGAGGTGCCCGGTGCGCCAGAGGTGGTGGAGGCCGGCGGGGATACGCTCGTTGCACCCGAGGTCGGGGTCTGGATGCTCGCTGTGTTGGTACCGCCAGCACCGGCGGCCGGGGCGGCACAGCGGGCGTATGGGGTGTCTCCGTAGTCGTATTTGCATGGGCCGTCCCGACAGCTAATCACTCATGACGTCAGTATTTCGTTTTTTTTTTCCAATGGTGTTAAACTTCGCTCCTTTTTTTTTTTTTTTTTTTGGTGGGGGGGGGGGGTTTGAGTCGTTAGAAAAAAGCTGATTGTGTCTTATGGTTATGATAGTGTTGGGAAAGACTCACTCTCCGAGAGCGCCCTTCCATGCGGCCGAGCAAACCGTCAGCAATGTGTCGAGTTGTCCGCAAGGTTCACAGTAGTTCGGCGCATCCTGGGCGACGGCCGAGGCTGCGATTCCGGCTACGAGGACAATGATTGAGGTCTTCATAATCGATATCATTTGTTTTGTGTTGATGGGGGGCTAAAGAGGAATCAAGAAGTGGTGGTGCTTCTGGTAGGGTTCGCTCAAGGAGGTGGCAGAGGTAGGATAAAATGAAGGAGGAGGAGGAGGAGAATGAAGGTAGCAAACGAGGAGCAACAAGAGACGTGGGAGGGGGCAGATTTAAGCACCGGATCTTGCTGAGGGAATGACGAAGTGGAAACCAGGGGTGTGCGCAATTGAGTGGAGGTGGGACATCGGGGGGGAATTCGTAGTGGCCCGGGAAGTGGGTGTCCGGGTGGAAAGAAAGGCACACACAAAGCCTGATAGGGACTCGTGCGAAACACGTAACCCTAATACAAGATAGGTCGAGGCGAGATAATGTACCAAGTATCATACCGGTACTCGAGTGCTCTGGCTGTACTCGAGTATGCTGGCTGGCGAGAAAGAAAAGAGGAGGAAGAAGAAGAAGAAGAAGAAAAACCAAGCCACCAGGAACAGATCTTCTTGCCTCTAATAATCTACCCAGAACTGGGGAGGGCGGGGCATGAACCGGTTTGGGAATACGTACTTGGCCGTGTCAAGGGTTTGGAGAGGTGAGGGGGATAGGAAGAAAAGGACTTGATGAACCAGCTTGGTGGGACCAATCCACTAGGACGTAGAAACCCGACGAACAAAAAGCAACTCGGCAAGGCCAAGTCAGGGTGAACTCTTCACCGCCTCTGAGCCTGCAGTGCTCGAGCATATATGATGCGGTACTGTATCCTTGGAATTGGCGGTGCTGTATGGGTATGGAAAGGAGAGAGGCATCTCTCTCTATCTCTACTCTTCATTACCACTCAACATGTTCCTGGCACCATACGATAATAGGAACGGTAGGAAGTGCCTAATTGAGTAGGTACGAGTACTCGAGTAGACTTGCCAATCATCTTTGGCGCGGGAATTATTATTTCCACCGTTCATCACCCCCCTCACGCGGAAGGGACATAACACAAGCTGACCAGAGCGAAGAGGAAGAAGAAAAAGAGCTTGAGCGCTTCAACTCCACTGGTCCATCAGAACCAAGATAAACCCAGCAGAACACAGGATAGCCTGTCTAGGGTGCCCCGGGCACGATATGGTACATATAGTTGGCAAGAAAACGTACTGTACGCACGTATCCATCCATCCATCCAATCACACCCTTACTGGAAAAGGCAGAAGAAAAACAAAAAAAAACAAGAAAACCAATAATACCGGCAAGTTGAGTGGTGGCGGATCATCCATCGCTGTCAAAAAAAAGCCTCCCAAATACAATGCTTTTACGTTGAAATAAGAAGTGGCTGGGGTGGGACTTGCGACCACATCGGAATCAGGGGCGTGGGAGGTTCGGTCCTGGCCATACAGGGTTGGGGGCACGTACACTGTACGGCGTGCTATTGTAATTTCGAGACAAGGCGAGGATGGAGATGTCTCCGCTCGTAGATAATGCGGTGGCGTTCCAGTACTGCAATCGAGTATACTGTACTGTGCTCCTCCAGAATCTAAACATTATAAGATCCCCCCTTACCCACCCGCGAAAAATCATTCAATAAAACGGGCCAGCTTCGCGATGGCACAGTGCTCGAGCACTGCACTCGAGCACAGGTAGGGTCGATTTGAACCGCAATCACAATTAAAATCGCAATTCCATGAGTTCTGGAGAACCGGCCGTTCCTTGCATCGTTGATATCCGGCGATACTCCTTGCACTCGAGTACGAGTACTGTACTCTGCCGGGAATTGTGCACGCGGCGCGGGGGGGGAAAAGAAAAGGAGTTATACTTCGATTCGAGAGATTGTGAAGAGTTTCCAAGGGTCAATTTTTATTTTTCATGTTCTTGGATGAGAGCGTGAGAGAGAGCGATGTACAGTACAAGTAGTCTAGTCCGTGTTGTTTCGTTTCGTTTTGTCTTTATTGTTCGAGGCGTTGGCAAAAGGTAGACCAATTCCCAACCAGCCCGCTCAGGTATCATACCAGTATTGTACTCGAGTAGAGTACGAGTAGGTTTCGTTTCGCAAATTCTCGCGGTCCATTCGGTGCTGTATCGCCCAGCTTCCCCACGATGATACCGAATGGCCAGACGCGGTGCACCGGTTTTGGTACCCACAGCACGTTCCATTACACCCTACCTAGCATAGCATACCGGTAGCCCGCTCGAGTACGATATCATCATAACACCCAAGCATCATACTCGGTCGGGTACGAGTAAGCACCACAAGTAAAAAGCGATATGAGATTTACCAGTGATATCGCAAACAACCCCAACATGCCGCGCAACTGATTTCCGTGATCGTCCTTTCTTGCACCGCCCATTTGTCTCACTCGCCACCCATGGGGGAGAGGGAGAGAGATATCATGGAAAAGCGTTGAGTAAAGGGAACAAATGCCACGGATTGGCGTCAGGTTGGCGTCATGGGTCGGTTAGGAGAAGCCAAGGTTGGTTAGAATGGTTTGTCGTGTGTGTGGATGCGGGAGGGAGGTGATTGGATTGGGAGGGTACATTAGGAGTGCTTTATTTCTTTTGTTTGTTGCAGCTTTTTGCCTTGCTTTGTTGCCCGTATGGGCATTGGAGATGTACCCGTACTGTATTGTACTCGTACAGTACAGTACACGCATGCATCATGGGAAGTCGGGCGTGGGCATGGGGGTTAAGGGGAGTACGAGTCAACTGAGCAAGTGTTTGTCTGGGAAAAGTATAGTAGCATTATGATACCATCTTGCCATTGATATACAGATGCTTTACCCGCACTCTCCTCCAAATTACTCTCTCCGAGAGCAGCACAAGCCAGCGACGATATCGTAACATGAACGATATCCCAGTAACTTACCATACCATGATCCCCCCCATACAGGCTAATCGCGTGGATTAATGTTTCTCCTCCTTGTGCAGATCCCGGGCTCCGCCCCCGGCGATTCATCGTCATTCAGATATCCCCGGCTCCCTCCCCCTGCACGCCACACGAACGGGCCAATAGAGGAGGTGAATTACGGTGTGAGGAGGGTAAAGTACAGCTACGTGCAGAAAGTTCTGACACCCCGGCTGGTACTGTAACACAAAAGGGCCATAGTAGATGTATTATTATGTACAGGTACTTCAAGAAGCAGATTCATTATCCTTTAAACTACCACTTCGTATGCCCTCCATCATTTGCAATAACTGCCCGTATCTTATTTCCCATACTCCTAACTAATTTATTTAATACATTTTGATCAATCTCCTCCCACTCTGCTGCTATTGCAGTCCACTATTCATCCTCGTTACTAGGTCCGTTTTCAATAGTTGTAAATCAGTGTCGAAGTGAGGCTTTGAGAATACTCTAAACGTTTTCAATTGGATTAAGGTTGGGAGAAGAGGCTGGAAGACGTAGGATTTGAACCCCATATTCTAGGTAAATAGTCCTGTTGAGATTACTAAAGTGATATCCTGTATTATTCAGAACAACGCAATAGTCCTCTATCTTGTTGTCAAGCAAAAGGAGATAAGGGATCAGGTATGGCTCATTGACCTCAGTTGCATATTGATAACCATTAATACTGAGTCTGTCACTATCAGAGATTCGTTCTTCAGATTGACGCTGTCGAAGGCGAATTAGAAGTATCTGACTTCCATATGTAAATGCAGCCCAACATCCAACTCCAAATCTTCCAGATCGAAAGGTAGATACAAGGTTTTGATCGAGTAACTCTTGTCTAGGCTTGACTCATACTCTTCGATTATGGTGATAACCCTCAAACTCAACCTTAGACTCATCCAACCAAACCATTCTCTTCCACTTATCCAAATCCCATACAATCTTCTGTAGACACCAGAGTTTACATCAAATCTTTTTAAAACTATTAAGGAAGGGCTTTTTGCGAGGCATTTGTAGACTGAAACCAAGTCTTTTCATGGTCTTATTCAAGGTTATACGACTAACTTGAATATCAAGCTCTTGAAGCTTCTTTCTAAGCTCTTGTAAAGATGCCTATGAATTTGCCTTAACTAGGGAATCAACTGTTTCTACTATTTCTTCCGTAATTTTTGATGGTATACCTAAGCGAGATGCCTTATCCGAAAAGTCCTAGGTTTGAAATCGTTTAATAATATTGTAAATAGTAGAGACAGGAATTTTAGTTTTCTCAGCTGTTCGCTTATACCCCTAGCCCAAACTTCTCAGAAATATTACTTCCTGCCGCTTGTCATGTTTGAATATACTCGAAGTACGTGGAGGTGCCATTTGCTGATTTCCAGAGAAAATTTGATTTTTAAGAGAGTAGATAATCAATAGAAGAATACTGATCGGGAATGATGATACCCATTTACTGACTTGTTACTTGTATAATTTGGTTACCTAAGTATGAGTTCATAATAATACATCTACTATTCCTTGGGTGGTCTGAAACAGTAAAATTTCCCAGCCAGACACACAGATGTTATTATAAGAAATACAATATCATAATAGGATAGGCTAAAAAGTAAAGAAGCAACGTCAAGCATTCAATAATGATATGAAAGTTCAACCAAGTCCAGCGATTAACACAATGCCACAATTGAAGCAATCTCAAACAACTTTATCTACAATTTCAACTAACTTTACTATTCGAAAAAAATCAACCCATGTGAGAACATGTATGCCAAAGCTCCAATAATCTGGAGTGGTCCTGGTCAGTCAACTACCATATACTCCTCTCAGTCTATGCCAAGATCACCTAGGTCAGCTGCTATTGCTATGGGGGAATGACTCAGTAGATGTGGATATAGTACAAATATTCGAGTTGTTTTGGGATAATGAGGTGATTGATGTAGTAGTTGAGGCAACTAACCTGTATGCAGATACAAAAGATGCCAGGAAACGGTCTACAGATAGAAGAGTCTTAGGTCGTCCATGGAAGAAGGTAATCAGAGGTGAAATTAAGCTCTTTATAGCTATTTTAATATATATGAGAGCAAAGAGAGGAAGTGGGATTGGGCCAGGGAGCTTTTGGAATTGAAGAGAAAATACAAGATTGATCTTTCGAGTATTATCATTCAAGCGCTTCAGTGAAATTAAAAGATATCTTCATATCTCCGACCCACAGCTACAGCTTACTTACTCTGAGTGGTTTCAGAAACTAGAGCCCCTAAATACGATGATTCAGTTCCGGTATCAGCAGTACTACCTACCGGCATTAAATATAACAATTGACGAAATAATGATTCGGTTTGGTAGTCGTAGCCATCATATATACCATATGTCTAATAAGCTAATTACTGAAGGCTATAAGGTGTTTGCACTATACAATACCAGATATACCTATGGTTAGATTTTTACCTCCCAGTTAAATTCCTTTGTCAGACTTGTTCTTCAAGAAAACCTTACCCCAATAGGCTTCATGGTATTTCAGCTTACCTCTTCTCTTCCATTGACTCCAGAGCTACATTTTAATCTTTATATGGATAACTATTTTCCCTCGCAGCAACTTTTTAAAAAACTTATAACTAGAGAGATTGGTGCATGTGGTACTGTACGGGTAAATTCTGGAGCATTTCCACCAGTGTTACATAATGATCGTAAAAATATCCTCTGGAATGAGATATCAGGTGGACCTGTGGAGTATGACGGAATGGTACTGGGAATTCAGTGGCAGGATAACTGGGTGGTACATTTTTTAATGACGATTTACACACTTTACGAGTGGGTTACTACAGAACGGAAAAAACCATACTTGACGAGCAGTATTGGGCTAGCTATTCGGCAAGTATTTGGCCCAGCTGAGTAATAGAAAGTCTCTATTCCAGTCATTACCAATAACTATAACGGGTATAAAGTAGGTGTTGATGTGGCCAATCAATATTAAAGTTATTATTTCACACAATTGAAGTGTTTTCGAAACTGGCCACCAATATTTTATTGGCTCCTAGACACTACAATTATTAATACCTTCCTTCTTGCCTCACGCTTTTCAGAACAGTATCGATATACTGGCTCATCCCATGCTTTCCGCCTCACTTTTGCAGAGTTACTTGTTAACCAGTATGGCAATAAGGCTTCCCTCCCATGAAAAGCCTACTATATACCTAAAACTACCTTACACCATTACAGTAAACTACAGCATAGGGTATTGCTTTCTCCTCCCCGTAGAATGAAGACTGAACACCAGTTCTTCATTAGAGGTGGTTCAAAGCTGGAATGTACTAAATGCCAATTTACACTTCGCCAAGCAAAGCAAAAAGGAATCTGTGGAAACTTAACTTGCTCTGCCTGTAATAGGCCCGGATGTGGATTTCCTCTTTGTTTACGCTGCTATGACAGTAGGCATGAATGTCTCGTATGATATATTTTATTTTTAAATTTGTTACAAAGGTTGAAATAACATAGACCGGGTGAGCCCTTAGCAAGGCAGTACCCTCAGCGAGGCATGACATTTCTTGGCTAGCAAAAACCCCAGTGTTGACTAGTTTTTGCTAGGTAAGAAATGCTATGCCTCGCTGAGGGTACTGCCTTGCTAAGGGCTCACCCGGTCTATGTCATTTCAACCTTTGTGAAAGTATTGACTTTTCTCCTAGTATTATGCAACCTCTTTTGATATCACATGTATGCTTAATAAGCGCCAAGTTACCTTTTTTGGAATCTGTGTGTCTGGCTGCGAAATTTACTGTTTCAGACCGCCCAAGGGATAGCCCTTTTGTGTTACAGTACCAGCCGGGGTGTCAGAACTTTCTGCACGTAGCTGTACCCCGGGGCCTTTTCCACCCTTGCCGTATCCTGCAGCTCCGCGACGAACGTTCGGATCTCGCGCTGAGCGTAAGAGTAGGTGAATGACGAGCGAATCTTGCAAGACAGGGCGGGGAGGAGGAGGGGCGGGGAGTGTCGAGCACGAGCTAAATTATACTCATTCATGAGCTTTACATCTCTAGTGATACAAATCCTGCGCTTCGACTCCGCGGCAGTGAAAGCTTCCTCACCGACACAAGCGAGATCCCTCCTGACCCACCCCGCTCCGCCCTAAATCCACCCCCAACCTACAAGTACAATACCGTACCTTGCCCGCCGCCCGGGCCGCTTCCGTAACTACCGGTGTTACCCCTTCGGCAAACCGGTACTCGAGTAGGCGGAACTAACCTACCTCGCCGCAGAAAATGTCTCGGAAGCCTAGCACACCCACGGCAAAGTCCGGGGCAGGTGCCGCGGGGATTAGAGGCGCGGCGGCTCGATATGCTGTTCGGTAGACTGTATCACTGCGCGTCAAACAGCACTTGTTCTCCCCAGGGGTACGGTAAGGAAAACCTGCCGATTTCGGAGGATCACCACGTGAAATGGGAGGAGGGAGGGGTGGCTTTGGTGCAGAGCGGCAGGGCGGCGGTTTAGTGGGCGTATATCATAAATTAGGTTTTTGTTCTCCGCTTGCATCATGTAGTATCACTCGGTTATTCTAACTACTGGAAGGGGTCGGTTGTAGACGTCGACGCCCGAATACGTAGATGGCGAAGACCTGCCCACAAACTCACTCTCCCTACCGCTGGGACGGCCCGAGGGTTACAGTGAAATGGTTGGCGGTGTAAGCCTGGCGCGAGGTGGTAAGCACCGAGGGATCGGGAGGGGGATTGGGCTGCTTGGGGTCTGATATAGGTTGGGGTTTTGGCCAATGTTTACGAGATATTGAATAAGCTCTCCCCCAATATCTCTATTGTGATACTAACATGTTTCCACCGTCTACACGCCTCCCACATTCAAACCACCTTTGCAAACCGAGGGATTCGGCCGCTAACGATACGCGATTAGTGTTTGTGATACCGCTTCCGTTGAGGGTGTAGGTGCTAGTATTTAGTAATACGTATAAAGTATGATATGATATATTATCTATCATCCAACCTACCTTCCCTCCTGGAAAGGAAAAAGAAGACAAACAATACCGCCCTAAACTTGCAATATCATTTGACTCTTGGGTAAACAACTGCTACTGGGGAGGAGGAAGGGAAAGCCCCTGCGGGGATGACTCCGCACCATCTCACTAAAACCAAAAACCCCCCAGACGCCTGACCTCCTAAAGCCCCCATAACCTGGTTGAACAGGCGTATCGCAAAGCCGAACATTGGCCCCATCCACAAATTCAATCTCCAATGCCTCCTCTCCTTCGTCGGCCAAGCTCGAATATCGCCATACTTTACGTTCTATATGCGAGTCCTTCTTGACTTCTCCGCTTCCAGTCGGATCTCGTCGGACACCCACTTTGCTTGCGTTGGCGTGGCCAAGGAGATCCGGTGGATGGGGCTTACCATACACCGGTACTTTTAGCAAGTGTGTTGCGATGCGGACTGTGAGGAAGAAGGCGATTCCAAGGACGGCGAACTATATATATTCACGCAACCCGCCATGGAAGTCGGGTGGGGGGGTAGGAGGCAGATGGTGAAGGAGGAGGGAGCGTAGGGGCAGGATGAAAAAAGCAGGTTGGCCGCGAGCTAGATAGTATCTGGAGGGGGGGCATGTATTATAGACTCACGACTGAAGGTTACAGTATCAGACACTAGTTCGTTGATAGAGGTCATGTAATATCATAGGAGAGTAAGTCTTGTTAGATCCTCATGACTTGCGATAACCCTTTCTAGGGCATTTGCACCCACCCTCCTGGTTGGGGCATCACAGCCAGAAGCGGGAGTAAAAGTGGGCAGTGGAGTTTCCCGTTATCGAAATATCCGACGAAAAGTATTCTCTCCACCCCCCACAACTTTCAAACGGGGCTCGGGGAATTGGGATGTAAGAGTCCGGTCCTGTCCTATCCGACCACTCCATCTCGCGATCATCTCTTTCCGCCTCACGCTGCTGCTCCTCGGGGGGGGGGGGAGGGTCTGTCTGGTCTCACCGGAGCACCTATGCAATACCTGCTATAAAGGCCCCACACTTTACCATTCTCTCCGATCATTATCCTCGTATTCCTATATGTTTTCCTGCTCACCAAACAGTCTCAATCCTTAGTAATTCTTTGGCCACACTCTCTGCCGCTCCTGTATAGAAGTGAATATTGGAATTCAGACGTTGGACCTGTATACTTCGAAACTTCCACCTCCATTGCGTGTTGTACCCGAATTCACACGAGGCCCATGAAGGACGCGTATGTACTCGCTATATGTACTCGCCATCTCCCTCCCTTATGTACTAGCAGCAGTATTTGGATGTTAGAACGAGCCAAAACCCTCTTCCTCATTTCCCACCTCCTTTATCCCTTGAAGCCCTCAGAAGAACGCCGGTATCATGTCTGCCGAAAGTTCAACCGCCACCCGCCCAGACCAGACCCGATCTACCACCCTCACACTCATCCAATTGGCTGTCATGGAGGCTGCCAGAGCAATCTGGAACATCATTGGAGAAGACCATGTGCAAAACTTTGTGGTAGTTGAGGGGAGCAGCGTTACTGTTCCATGGTGCCGTTCTTCCAACCTGTGACACCGATCTTGCGATAACCGGCGACTCCCTGAACAAGTTCTATGAACAAGCTATGCACGATGCACGCTTCACGCAGACTCTGCTAGGTGCCTGGGAGTACCACTCCTCATACGGTTTCCATGTCGAGGTGGATTTCCTCGATAAACTGGGACAGGGAGGGTATATGCATGAGCTGAAAGACCATTGCATCATTGGGGGTATACCGGTGGCCACTCTTAGTGACCTGGCTCTTGGAAAGGGGGGCTCCTGGAAGGACCGTGGCAGACTCAAAGATCTGCTTGGTTTTGAATATGCAGTGTGTGAGATAGTCAGCAAGGGCTTGGATTTTAGGGGATTAGACTCAGAGGAGAAGGAGATTCTCGAGGATATAATGGCGGAACTCCCGAGAGTGGAAAAGGGGAGGAGGTTGCTCAGGATCATTACAACATTGTTATAGAGAAGGGGACTCGGATGGAATGTGTGAACGAGAGATGAGCTATTCTTACCCAATTGTCTTCCCAGTTTGTATTGCAATTCGAACGGAAGACAATAATAATTGGCCCTGACCTGGCTAATGTGGCCTGGCCCCCCTTTGGGTCGCTACCCGTGTATCCAGTCTTCCAACAACTCCATCATAGCAAAGAAAAGCCCTGTATGAAAAACATCTTCCCTCAATTACAAAAGCGTGAGAAAAAAACCACTAGTAGTATTGCCAAGCAGCACTGTTTCAGGAACATACAGAAGCGTCAATAATCTCTGCAGACAAACTGGAACCCTCCCATATTTTCAACCAACAACCATCTAATCCAGTCTCAGAATGGTCGCATAATAAATGGAACTTGTGGCCCGGGCTTTGGATGAGCAGCATGTTTCGCCCGTCTTTCCATAACCCTCTTCACCCTTCACTCTTGCCACCACTGCCTCTCGGCAAAAAATTCTCTCAACCACCCGGTATTTTTGATTTTCGATAGAAGTTTATCTTGCTGGGGAGCTGAGTCGAGGAGCAGATATCTTGCCAAATGGTCCATGTCCATTTGAGGTATATAGCATGATTCATCATCCAGATAGCTCCGTCCCCCCATACAATTCAGACACGAGTCCACATATTCTGGGATGCTCGGTACAAAGACAGGAAATGAGACGCTCCCCCCGGGACCCCACACGAACTCGATGTTTTTATCCGTAATCAGGTAGGGCTTGGATCTCCGATCTGCAGGGTTCGGATGAAATTCTGACTCCATCAACACGGAGTTGAAGTTAATGGGATGTGGGACTTGGACCTTCTCGGTATCAATAGCAAGACGGTAGGTATCCTCGCTACAGAGGCTAACATACCACTGATCATCGCACCTTTTGAACCACCGGATGGAGCGGAGCTCTGCGCGTTCAGCCAGACGAACTAGCCCCGGAATGCTCGATTGATCGACCTCCAGCCATTCACCGGTTTGGGCTAAGGCCTGGCATATAGATGCAGCCTGTGAGGTTCTTACTAGGATATCCATTATCTATCAAAGCGACATCAGCCACAAGAAGCAGGTAATCATGAGGGGCAGGCTATACATACAGACCCTGTATTCACTGGAACTCCCATCCACCGTAGCGCATATGTTCCAACCATGACGAAGGGGTGATTATGGCTGCTTAGGACTGCAAAAATGCTCTCTAGGGAAGCCGTACTCTGTGCCCATGGTTGTGCCATCTAAGCTGCAACGATCCGAGTTGTGAGTGATGATAGGTTTTAGAAGTTTTGTGAGTGTGGTTGATCGGTGGGTTTACGGGGGTGTGGTGATGCCAGTTGCGATGTCGTTGTATGGTGGAAAGTAACAGAAGGGCTATGGTCGGTTCAGAAAGTCTTGGGAGGAAAAGAGAGGTATCGAAAGGACTGTCTCATACCCCGTTTTCCCGCACAACTTGGCATATTCACTAGCCAAAAAAACAACCAAAGAGAATTATTCAAGATTGTTTGGGACTACGAAGAGTAGATATTTTATAAAGAGAATCTTTTTATTTATCCTACAGGGCTGGCACCTATTCTCATTCAATGGTCCATACGGAATGCCAAGCCCCCATACGAATTTCGCCAAGTTTGGCCAACTTTGGTGGTAATTTGCTCTTTGTCATTAACTGCCTAGATAAATCCAGGTATCATACATCTCCTTCAAATATGAAATTTTTACTATTTTTATTAAATAATAAGATAGTTCTTGTGAATAGAAATTTATTCAAATTTTCTTTTTCTTTCATATGGTATTTTATTATCTAGAAATGGGCTAGTGAATTACCCATGTTTAGGCACTTTTTGGTGGAGTTTTAGAGGTGATTGGTATCATACTGTACTGTACTGTACAGTACATAGGTATGATACAGTCGTGTCCGGTAAATAATTACACCCCGGGCAAGAACCATGACAACCACAATCAACCAATTCAACCGCAGAAAAAAGAAGAAAAAAAAGGTGCGAATTCAATTAAGAAACAGATGAAAGTAAATATCTCAAGCTTTAAAGAAATCCTGCTACCATTTTGTGTGACCCCCATCTGCATCCAAGACGGCGTGAATTCTCTCAGGCATCCTATGATATCTATCCAGGCATTCAATATTTCTTGGGGAATTAAATGTCGAAGGCGGCCTCCAGGTGCGGGAGGTTTAGAGTTTGGGAGTTGGGGTAGAGGTGTGTACAGTATGATACCTGGCTTATCACAACAGGGGACAGGTTACCTTGCCGTACTAAAGGCGGCGGTGGGACTTTGGGAAAGAAAGGTAGAAAATAAAATTGAGAGAAGCTTCTGGGATGGTGGGGGTGGGGCGGGATTACAGTAGTCGCTGCGTGGCATGGGAAGAGCGGTGCCATTAATCGTTATTGATGCTATAAACTTTTTCAATTACCCAAGGGTCAACTAACTCATCTTTTTCTACTCGTATTAGATCACTTGGAAAATGGCCACGTATAAGGTGGCCCTTCTGTTACTTTCAACCATCGCCCCATCACCCCCAGTAATTCACTAGATCAACTGAAGGCAACATTTAACAGTAATAATAGAAATTTATTACTATCCACAACGCGGATAGTTCAAAGCTCAGAAACCTCTCCCTGCCCCCCATCCCCTACCCGCCGCCATTCTCCTACCTCCTTCCCCACACGAAGCCAAGGTATCCTCTCAGGGACTTTCATCTCTAGCACCATCCAATGCAACCTTCCTAGTCAACCCGGATTTGCGGCAGGAAACAAATGACAAGTATGCCCTGCTTAGTGGGGTGGAATTCCCAACGAGATCCCCTGGATCGAAGTTTGCTTCTTCAAGAAGCTTGACAAACTCTGCAAAAAGCCGATAAAACTTCTTGCTGCCGGTATCACACTGTGAGGCGCAGACCGAAGCATGAGTGTTTAGAACACTGATTATTTCCGCATGAGCTAGACAAGTTAGCATTCATACATAATCAAATTGTTGTAAACAGTAGAAATTACTTACTAAACCCTCGCACAACCTGTGGCAGGAAACCATAGAGCCTCTTGTAGACAGTATAATCTCGTCTTGACTGGCGGCCCGTATATAGGCGGGCGTCCGCGATCGCGTCTCCTCCATGGGCTGTGTGATTTCCGCTCGCAATAAACTTCCAGTCGGCATTGGTCATTCCACCAAACTTGTCCCGTTTGAAAGTAGAAATGAATTGGTGCCGGGCAAGTGTGTGCGCCTCTAGAGACAGTGTCAGATCTCCTACCTGGCTTTGTAAGGAGTTGATCTGGATTGTGTGGGAAGCGAGATCGCTTGTAAGTGACATATTTTTTGCCTCCAGTGTCGCAATCTTGGACTGGAGAACTTTTATTTTTCTGGACAAACTTGCAAGGCTAAGTCCAGCCGGGTTCCGAATGGTAAGTGGCACCATATCATAACCCATCTCAAGTTGGCCCTTCTCAAGGATATCTCGGAAGGCCTTTTCCCATCGTCAATCATCACGTCATCATCCCTGATACCGGTATCTGCCTTAGTGACCAAAACTGCATCACACTGCTCTTCCATCATACTCAAGAGTATGGAAGGCATTTTCATTTTTTCCCTCTCTTCGCCTTTTTCATAGTTTTCTCGACGTTTGACCAACTCTTTTTCAGTTCCATGATTTTCAATATCTCTCGCATCGCATTGGCTCTTAAGCTCCTCCGTGGTCGTCTTGGCCCAATCTTCCGACATGTTGGCGAATAAAAACACAGAAGCTGTTTGGACTCACTTATAGTGGAATAGGGCTTGTTGTACTACCGGTAGGTTGAGAAACAAAGAGAGGAAAGGGTGGAGTGAGGTGTGGGGTTGGGTTGCGTTTGCCTTTTGTATGATATCCACCAAACGTCTTGACACCAAGACATTAATTAGGGAGGCTCTGCTAAGACTATCATAACCGGAACTATTACGCCCAAATCTTGGCAAGGTTCGGTGTGGTAACTGCAGTCGTTTTGCTGCAACTGTTTTGACAATGATCATGGCATGAATCACACAAGAGAGCCAGAACAATCTTCTCTAGTTCACAGGCTGTTTACTGACAATTCAAATTCAGGGAACTCTTGGTATGATGATCTTAGAGAACAAAAGAATGTCCGTATAAGGAGAGGTGAAGGTTAGTTGAGTGTTCGGTTCAGCAAGAGAGATAAAAAGTGTTGAGTTCGGTACAGTACAGTACAGTACAAGAAGAAAGAAGAAGGAAATCTTCTGGTTTAACGCTAGAGAATTCGGCTGATACGTGCCACTATGTAAGTTCCGCACTTTCGCGGATATTACCAAAATATTGTGGGAAACTAGAGCTACTCGGCATCCCCAGTTCTTTCCATTGTTACCTCCATCCTGCACCCCTCACCATTGGCCTATTGGCCCTCCGGTCCATCGTCCATCGCCGCTAATTGTTGATTATTACCCGTCGCTCGATAGCGTGAAGGCCGGTTCATCACCGTACCTCCCATGCCTGTGGCCATTCGTTTGTTTTCTCATTCACTAGGTCATTCGCTCATACACTATCCCGTTAGCAAGCACGTCCGCGCTTGTCAACTCGTTCGTTCGTCGCCCCCCCATTATCCTACCCATCGCCTGTTAGCTAGCTCCCCAGCTAGCACCCGTCTTTTGTTTCTTTCCGGTACGCGGCTCGTTCGTGATATTGCATCCGTTGGAGCGAACGAAAGCAGGAAGGTTACGGGAGAGCCAAAGGGACTGCGCGGAGCAATGGGAGAGTTTTTGTGCCTGTATTCGTTTGTTAGCACGGGAGTGCGCGGAGGAAAGGGGGATATAGGTGCCAACGCTTTCCAAGCGCCGTTCCGTTTCATCGCTGGTATCGCTAGCCCAGCTCTAAAGTCATTTCCTGTTAAAAATATATGTTGTGGAAATGTTGGATAGAACAATGATACCAGATATGAAGAAGTGATTGATTGCTTGAGAAAATGCTTAACGTTCTCAGAGGGAAGAGCTGAGGACCTTGACTAGCTACTGTTTGGAGCGAGACAAATAGCTCGAGCGAACAATAACAATAACAAAGAAAAGAGGAGCGAAGGGGAGGCAAGGAGGTATCTTTAATAATGCAGGTCTAGATATGCCATCAGGTTTAATATAAGGAGAAAAATCAGTAGCAGGAGCAACACTACTAGTATGATACAGTAGTGTGAGAAGTATGTTTCAACATACGTTAAGCTACTTCCCCCGAGTGATCATTCATGACGGTGGATATAATAGTCATCACAGTAGCCCTAAGAACAGATCAAGTCTAATACGAAAGGGCAAAGTGTATAATATATTTCTCAAAAGGAACAACTGGCCAGTTAACATATCGCTTCCATCGGGTCATATCATTATCCTTACAGTTAAATATACCTCGCCCTGCTTGTTAGATGGTCTGAATCTCTATTTGTTTGTTTGTTTATTTGTTGCACACCCGTGTGGGTCTGGATACATTGGATACGTGCGGGTGTACTGGGGTCTGGTCACTTGCATCTTATACTTTACAGTGTACAAGTTTCCACACCAGCATCTCTCTGTATTAAATGGCTAGCTGTATTCGCCTTACAGTAAAACTCGACCTGGTGGCATTTGTAAATGTAGGAATTGAATTGATTCTGTAACATTGGTACACCTAACTGCAATTGCGAACTATGCTGGAAACAGTCAAGGCAGATTCACAGGTATGAAGATTGCACTTCCTACAGGAGCCTAAACCTGGATAGCATTGTCATTAGCCCTAGCAGTCACTTAGTTTGTGATATCAAGGGACACGTGATAGTGTGATAGCAAGGGAAATAAATAGAAGGAGTAACTACTGAAAGCCTGATCCTCTCCTGCACTTCTTGTAATCTCATTGTCAAAGATCTACACTTTCTGAATTTTTGAGAATGATTCCAACAATATTTGGTTTATGAAAGCCAATTTCCTTGTTTTGTAGACTAAGTTTACTAAATTGTACTCAATACTGGGTTTAGCATATTTGGCAAAATATGCCATTCCTATCTCCTTGGTCATTACAATAGCAATTCTAACAGTGATGACAATTTCTAATAAAAACCTAATACGCTATTAGGGCAGAAGAGTGAAATCTATGGATAGGCAGAACCTCTAGTATGAACAAGCACAGGACCTGGTTGCTCAACCTGTTAGAAGGTAAAGTGTTATGGAGAACTTGGCTAAAAGAGATATTGAGACAGGAAAAATCAACAAGTGAGGAAAAGGGAAGGGGATAGAGTTGAGTATGTGAGGTGAATGCCTGGGATGCACTACTTACCCCATACACTCAACTCTACCCCATTTCCTTTCCCTCATTTGTTGACTTTTCATCTCTCAATATCTCTTCTAACCAGTCCTTTTGTAACTGGTATGGGTACTCAGTTAAGGGTTTTGTTTTATGTTTTGTTTTAAGTATTATTTTGATACTTAAGTGGTTTTACCAAAGTGTATCACTTGATACCTTTGATTAGTTTTATTTATGCTAGACATAAACAGATTTGTATATTTAAAGATAGCCTGATTCCACAATGGAAAAGGCAGACTTCGACAGACAGTATTTCAATATACTTGGTTGAATAGTTACTCTTTAGTTTTCTCAGTACACCTTTGAAGTCTCCTTTAATTTGCAGCTCTTGTCTCCTCTGTGGTAGAGCAGGCCACTTGTCAACTATTATACCTTACCTTGAAACGTGATTAGCACCTTGCAAACATGTTACTCCTTTTATAACACTTTATCTTCTAATAGGTTGAGTGACCAGGTCCTGTGCTTACTCCTATTGGAGGTTTTTTTCCCATCTATAGCTATCTCTCTTCTGTCCGGACAGCATATTAGGTTTTTATTAGAAATTGTCATCACTGTTGGGATTACTGTTGCGATGACCAAGGAGATAAGAATAGTATGTTTTACCAAATATGCTAAACCTAGTATTGAGTACAAGTTAGTAAACTTAGTCTACAAAACAAGGAAGTTGACTTTAATCAACTGAAGATTGTTGGAATCATTTTCAAAAATTCAGGAGGAGCAGGTCTTTGATAGTGAGGTTATAAGAAGTGTAGGAGAGGATTGGGCTTTTAGTAGGTAGTCCTTCTATTTATTTCTCTTGCTATTACACCATTACATGTCTCTTGATATTACTATGATAGCTAAGTGGCCATCAGGGCTAACCACAATGCTACCAGAGTTTAGGTTCTTGTGGGAAGTGCAATCTTCATATCTGTGAACCAGCTTTAACTGTTTCCAGCTCATTTCACAATTGCCATTAGGTGTACCAATATCACAGAATTGATTCAATTCCTATATTAAATTTTACAAATACTCCAAGGTCAAGTTTTACCCTAGAGTGAATACAGCTAGAGATTTAATACAGGGAGATGCTGGTGTAGAAACTTGTACCACTGTGGAGTATAAGATGCAAGTAACTGGATCTGAGTATAGTCATATGTATTCAGGTCCATGGAGGAGAGCAATGAATAAATAAATAAGACCCTGTTTGGCATGTCAGAAAAACTGAGTATTTCTTACTTCTTAGTTTTTTCTTCTGTATTAAACTAAAATTTTCAAGGAGTCTTTGATAGATACAAAAATACCATGGTATTTTAAAACTTTGCTTTTTTATTCAGTATTTTTTTAGCCTATAATTCATCAAAGACAATTAGGATAGGGATAACTCTTTCTTTTTTGGTATCAAATTATATACTTGTTTACAAATTAAGTTATACTATTTCATAAGTTGGATTGCTAGTATATAGTATTTTGTTTTCAATAATATATATAAATTCATCCTGATATATACTCAATAAATGGTAAAGTAATAGATGTTTATAAAAATAAAAGTTCTTTTAATATGTTTTCTCTAAATATTCTGATTTTCAATAACCTGGACTACATACAATTCTACCATTTACAAATACCCTTAAACATGTATCAACAGGAAAGAGATGAACAATCTCAATTCAAGATTAATAGTCCTCACATTTTACAAATAACAAGTTCCATTATGGTGGTGGTGGAGGGAAATCTTTTTATACTTTAACTTTTAAGTATAACCTATTCTATCAATATCTTACTATTGATTATGCTCTAAATGATTGTCACCTATTAAAGTAAAAAAAAAAAAAATTTTGAGCTTGCCAAACACCAATATATTCTCAAAAACTCAGTTTTTTTTATTCTGTGTCATGCCAAACTGGGCCTTAAAAATAAAATCAAAGTTACTAAATTATATTATGGTATGAGACTTCCAGTTGCAGTAGTGTTGGTGTGACAGTGTTTCCAAGGACACTGTAGAGCATGTGTTAATACATAGAGACAGATTTTCATCAAACTCTCACTTAGCCATGGCGGCAGACTTTAGCTCTCTGATACAAGTAGAGCTAGCACTTTCTCTACAAACAATAATAACCTCCAATCTGCCTTACTGTCCTCCGTAGGTCGCTAGTTGAGAGCAAGCAAGCGGGCAAGTAATGAGACCGCATGATCACTAAGACATTATATGCGGAGTGACCGATCATGATTGGTCACTCTTTACTCGTTCCCTAGACTTTATGTGCTCCAGGAGGTCCACAAGCCAAAAGATAAAAATAAAAAAAACACCCGCACCTTGACGTCTCTACTCGAAGTCCACCTCGAGACCACACCCACTCAGTGCCCAACTATCAGATTTCCTTTCCAAAATTTCTTCCAGTACATTACAAGTGTTTAAACAGACATAAAGCAAAATGAGACTATCAGGCGCATCCTTAATTCAGCCAGTATCATACATACCATCCCCAGCGCCATCCCCCATCGGCCCGCCAGCTTCAGGGCAGGTGATTGTTCCCCCTCTTTTTCTGGCGTCGATACGAACTTTATTTTCAAGATCTGCTGCAGATCCAGACGGCGCGGCAGGTGGGTCACCTCGACCGCCTCCACTACCTCACCTCCGGAATCACTGCTCGTGTTGCCTAGTATGAAGTTAGAGGATTGGATGGGACGGACATGGTTATGTTGGGCTGTCTTGATCATTGTAGCTATCGTACGGGGCGGGCTCTATCAGGGAGAGGAAACTTGCTATTGTATGTTGGTGCAAGTAGATATCTATCATACAAAGCAATTTCTTATCATATGAATGGGTCGGTTACCCGGTTAGAAGGTAACTAGATCTTTCCTTTCTGTTCGCGTACTTTCAAGGCTACATGCCAGTACCTACCCTTTACCAGTTATGCAGTATACAAATGGTAATCCCGCCAACGCACTAATAAAATATCAACCGATACCATGCCTAAGTCAAACCGATTATGGAAAAGTACAACGCCCACTATTATAGAACGTGAACTGTCCGCTTGGAAAGCAGATGGATGCTACTCTTCTTTTATTCCTACGGCCGAGCACAGAGGAGGTGTGGTATCTCTATCATGCGATATTTGGTGGTCACGGAGAGATAATCTGATGGATATTTCGGGACTTGGAAAGGTTGTGGTTTGTTTTTCCGAAACTGGTTAGAAGGTGTAGGATTCTGGTATTCGATCGCTAGAATATAGTTCTCATGAATTGGCTGAAAAAAATCGTCTTTCTTGATCTGCTGCAAGTAACATTTTGGTTCATAATATTATGAGGGACTGAGCTATGATAGTTAAAACGAGAAAAACATGACTGAAAGCAAATCCCCCCCCCCAATTCATGCAACAACAGCGCCCGCCACCCCTGCTTCGGGCTGCGCCTCTGGTGCGTCGGCACCTCCCTCGCCTTCCTCCCCTTCGGCCCTCTGTGCGATAGCAGCCAGAACCGCGTCGACAGCCTCGTCCAACTGACCCTTCTCGATCCCGTCCAGAGCCTCCCTCCCGACGCCCCTCTCCAACAGGACCTCCTTGGAAACCCTGCGACAAGCCAGCAGCAACCTGAGCACCTCTTTGTCCCCCGCGATGAGCGCCCTCTCGAGGGGCCCGACACCGTCGGAATCACCAAGATTGACTAGCACGCGCTCGTCGGCGAGGAGCGTCTCCACGACCAGCGCATTCCTAGTGTCGACGGCGGCGTAGAAGGCGGACCGGCCGTGACTGTCGAGCGCGTTCACGTCGACCCTCGGGTTCGCGAGGAGGATGCTGACCATGCCGGTGGGCTCGTAGCGCGCAGCGATGTGCATGATGCTTTTGCCGTCATTGTCGCGCACGTGCACGTCGAAGCGGGGATCGGCCAGGCAATCGCGCACCACGTCTGCCAGGCTGCGACGCCGGACCATGGAGAAGAGCGAGGACTCTCCGCCGATGCTGCCGACATTGACGTCGACCCGCTCGTCCGCCAGCAGCGCACGCACGATGTCCTCGTGTCCGCGGGACGCGGCGCGTCCGAGGGCGGTGGAGCGCCTGTCGTCCTGAACGTTGACCTCGAGTTGGGTCAGCGTGAGGAGGAGCCTCACGACGTCCCCGCGTCCACGGTGAGCGGCCTTCAGCAGCGCCGTCGCGCCGCTGGCGTCTCGCGCGTTCGCATCCACCCGGGCGTCCTGCAGCAGCACGCGCACCACCGCTTCACACCCCTTGAACGAGGCGAGGTGTAAGGGCGTGGTGCGCTGCTGGTTTCGCGTGTTGACATCGACGTTCGGGTGGGCTAGCATGAGCTTCACCACTTCCACGTGACCGAACGAAGCCGCCATGTGTAGGGGTCCGAGGCAGCCCGTTTCCGACAATTCCATCCCGGCACCCCGCCTAAGCAACATCTCCGTCATCTCCGAAAGTCCGCCCACGGCGGCGGTCGTGAGCGGCGACCGCTCGCTCACGTTGCTGAAGCTGCCGACATTCTCCTCGCCCAGGCTCTCCAGCAGGAACTCCACTGTCATCGGCGTCTGCGTTGTCACCGCCGTGTTGAGTAATCTCCTCTGCGGGGCGAACTCGAGTATGCCCTGCCCGATCAACGCGCGGATCTCACCGCGGTTGCTGGCCCGGGCGCGGGTGTAAAGTAAACGTTGGCCGTACGTCTCGGAGCGCAGAGTGAAGACCGTGTTTAGCAGGCTTGGCTGCAGTAGGTTCGCAAAGTACCGGTTTGTCTGAACGAGGGAGTTTAGGTCTGGGGGTGTGAGACGGTTGCTTATTAGAAAGGTGAGCTCGTTTGGGAGGTCGAGGATAGACATTTTTTTGGTATTTTGGTGAGAAGAGCACAGGGGTAAGTGAGGCGGGTGTTTATTGGCTTGCCGACGGGATAAGGCTTTGGATGCTTTATCGTCGTTACAATGGTATCGTGGTGCCTGGGCTCGTTAGTGGCGGCTGAGAGTAGCTTGTCCAGTACGGTACCGCTATTTGTATTGAAGTTGGTACGATCCTTAGCATTGCAAGCTGAGATGACTGTGAGTCTTGCCAAGACTAGGCTCCAACAAGAGTTGAAGCACAACAGCTGAGTCAGCAGCGCCCCGTTTTCCAACCATCACTCGTAGACTAAAAGCAATACAAAGTAGTCTATTACAATATGATCGCCCTACGAGCACTCACCTATGATACACAATAAATCTCCACACAAGGGCACCGGTAAAGTGTATCATCAGCACCGCGAGGACAGGGACAAATTACAGAGCCCAACAAGCGATCCTACAAGCACTCCCTGAAACCACACTATCTCACTCGCATCCTCATCCTCCCGTCAGAGTAAACCCTATCGCACATACAACGCGGTCCAACCACCACCACCACTCCCCCACCCCGCAGTAGACTACAACACAAGAGCAAAATTTGGTCCCGCGCTATGGGGTGGGGAGGACGGTAAAAGGCAGGTCTTATACGTTCGCATAGCATTCACGACGAAAGGTGGAAAGCCAAGCGCAGTCTGGGTGTTGTGGTGTGAGCGGGGTATGCGAAGTGGATAATAATACGAGGTGGTTCCCGGATGGTGTTGGTGTGATGCGCTGCTGCGAACACTCTTATCACTGGGATTTTCCATCCCGACGTATTATATATGGGTGCATGTATGTTGTGCGCAAACACGACACTGACTGACCGATTATTAGGGTATCATAGGGGCTTGAATGTCCGGGAAAGAATAATTATACAATACTACAATGGTGTATGGTATAAATGACATTCCAATGCCTATCCCATCCTGCCGATATATACCCCCCACCCACCCACCCGATCCATCCATCATGTCCCATGAGAACTGCAAAATATACAACAAACTGCAAGCGCAAACCCGCTCTTGAACGACTAATAACAGGAGAATGGAATAAGGGACGAGGGAGAAGGGAAAGGCTATTTCAAAATGCCTACCCTTGACCAACCGTCCAACACAACTTAGCACGATGTAAAGTAGCCATGCCAATATTAATGTGGAAGAGTAAGAAATGAAAAGCCAGACCGAAACAAACCAAGCCGAACCGAACAATTGCACGCAAATCATGGTAAACGGGCAAAGGAAAAAAAAGGAGAAAGAGAGAAGGCAAAACATGAAGGAAAAGAAACCTACAAGAAAAGACAAGGTATATCACATTGGCAACCCAGGTCGGCGCAAGCCAAGCCAGCTATGACCGCTCAGCAGAACCCCACCTCCCCCGTAACCCCTCGACCCACCGCCCATACAACACGTCCGCCAAAACTGCGTTCATGCCTTTCACTTCTGCAGTCTCTTCCATGCCAACGCTAGAGCTACTCCCACCCCTTCTTCTACCTCCTACGTCGCTAGCCCCCGCTCCAGATACGACACTACTCCGGCGCTTTCTTCTGGCTAGTGGTGAGCCCGTGGTTGCTGGGCTGCTGGATAATGGTCCTGATAATCTCACTGGGGTTGCTTTTGCAGCGGTGGCGGTAGTAGGTGGAGGGGGTGGAGGTGGCGGAGGTGTAGGAGAAACGAGCGCGTTGAGGGCAGGATTCCGCTGGAGCTGGTCAATCATGGAATGGAGGAAAAGGATGTTAGCTTCTGGGTTTATCTCGTTTAGCGAGGACCATGCCGACGATAGACGGGCGGCGGCTAGGTGTTCTTGCGGGGTTGCGGAGGTGTTTGTGGTTAATCGTGCAAGGGAGGTGTGGATTATGGTGTTGTAGAGGTTTCGGGCGTCCGAGGGCCGGGAGGCAAGACCCGTTGGAGCGGCATTGGAAGGCGGAGCGGAGGAATTGGCAGTGGCAACAGAGGGGGTATGACCGTTATTCCCTGAAACTTTTCTAACGGGACGTACGGTCGACGTGGACCTTGCTGTGTGGGATTGCACTTCCGGTGAGGGGGAGCGGGAGGGGTCACTGTGGAGGACTTGGGACTCTTTGGTTATGTGGTGGTGGTGGTGGCTTGATTGGTGGTGGAGCTGCCCGGGACGAACAGGATTGGAACTTGCATTTGAAGGACTCTTCCTCCGGGCCGTCCCTGTGCAGGTCGGTTTCGATGGTGATGGAGCCACACGCCCGTTATGGCCGGTGTTTTCGCTATGAGGAGCTGAGTTGAGGGCTAGATTTTGTAGAGCGACACTTATGGGGATTTCCTCAAAGTCTGAGGAATGCGAAGAATCGGATACGCTCCGGCCACCTCTTATTGTTTTGAAGTCTTGGTGACGGAGTGTAAGGTGCGGGTTTGTCCTTATGGTGTCAAAGTCCCAGTCTTCGTCTACCTGGAGTGCCATTGTGTTCCTACCGCACAGTTATCAGTATACATGTGTGGGCTTGGTAAGGAATGCTAGAACAAACATTGTAGCCTGGTACAACTTTGGATGCGCCTGTCTACCACCCTGACTCCCCACCCACTTCTGCTTCCTCTGGATCAAGTCCTGCAACAGCTGTGTCCTCCCGGCATTTCTGATAAACCTGTGCCTCAAGAGCTCCTTCGCGCTAGCCCTCTTAATCGGATCCTTATTCAAGCACTTTTCCACAAAGTCTTTGAAATCCTTAGACCACCTATTACCCTCCAGCCTCGGCGCCGGCTCCTTTGGGATCAGAAATAGCACTTTCATCGGGTGAATGGCAGCGTTTGGCGGCTCGCCCTGCGCAAGTTCCATAGCGGTGATCCCGAGTGACCATATATCCGCTTTGAAATCGTAACCCGTCGTCTGGGAGATCACCTCGGGCGCCATCCAGAAGGGGGTCCCGACGAATGTGTTGCGCTGGGATTTGAGGTTGCTGAGTTGGGCCGCCACGCCAAAGTCTGCGAGTTTGACCTGGCCGGTGCCGGAGAGAAGGACATTGGCCGCTTTGATGTCGCGGTGGATTTTGTTTTCTCGGTGGAGGTAGTCTAGTCCAAGGAGGAGTTCTCGCATCAGGATGGCGATGTGGGCTTCGCTGAAGGGACCGGGTTTTAGCAAGTCGAGGCAGGACCCGCCGGCAAGGTATTCCATTACTGCGCGACGTCAATATTAACAATTCTCCTCATGCCATGTCGAAAGCGCAGACGGCACACCTATCCACAACTTGTACCCTTTAACAAAACTCCCGTAATACTGCGTGACAAACGGACTAGCGCAAGTGCTCAGTACTGAGATCTCCTGTTGAATCTCTTGAATGTCGTCCTCGCTGGACTCCAAGTCAATCTGTGCGAAAAAGAGGCAGAAACTCCCAATTAGCCCTCGCGACCTCCCTCTCTATTCCTCAAGGGGAAAGGATGAAGCGAACATGTTTTATAGCAACAACAGTCCCAGACTCCTTCTCTATCGCCTTGTAAACAACGCCAAAGCTCCCACCTAAAGGCGCACGTCAGGCATGTATTCATGCATTCACGGAAAGTCGAATGGGTGTATAGCTCACTTCCTAACTCCTCCAAAACTTCAAACTTTGACGCTAAACTCGCTGCCATAGCGATTGTTCAACGAAACAAATGAATGGATATATGTATGTATATATGTATGAAGCTCTCGGGTCGGCAGGTGAAACACAACACCTTGGTTAAAAGACAAAGTGCAATCGCAGCGAGCGCGGAGTGAGAAGGAAAGAAGGAGAGAGAAAGAAAAGGAGAAAGGCGATCAAAGGGTAGAAAGCTAGTGAGCGCGAAGGGAAAAGGGAAGTGGAAGGAGGGGAAGAAGAGAAGGATGAATGAGCGAGTGGGTGAGTGAGTGTGGACGGGCGGATGGGCTTGATATCAGCCAGCCGGGCCAACTACCGGTAGCTGAGATGCGATGGGTGGGGCGTGTGTGTTGTTGTCCTTCGAACGCCGCTGCGCTCGAGCGGGAAGACGCATCTTGTTTTGGCATCTTGTGTTAGATTAGTGCGAAGGTGATGTGTTGGTTAGGGCGGTAGGGTTGCTGTGGTAACGGACATTAGCAAGGTTCAGGTTATGATAGGCGTAAGGCTGGAAGCTGCGCTGATCAATATGATGTGATGTGATGTGATGTGATGTGACCGAAACATTGTTTAACTTAGAAAGCCAATTTCGACGTCCTCATCCCAAGCCTTTAGACATCTTGCCTTGTGCCCGAAAACAGGGGGGATACCACATACCGGTACTACACGAGTATGATACTTGTACTTGTGCAGTACTTCCCGCCTCGAACGAGGAGCCCTTGCTAGGAACCACTACGAGTACGAGTAAACGGTGAGATCAAACCAAGACCCTGTCTGGCACGCCACCATATCCGGAGCTATGTGGGTTGAGAGGGGAAGGGATGGGCTGGCAAGGAGTGTACTCGAGTACTCTACTTGTACTCGTACATACCACACCTCCCGTCTCCCTCCCCTATGATACCGGGAGTGCTGGAACTCCATGGCACTCCGAGTCCCCAAGTCCCAGGTCGACAACAAAATGTGACGAGTTGGTCGGGTCAGGTCTAGGACCCGCGATGTGATCACTGCACCGGGACCACAGTCAGACCTTCTGGCGCATAATTTTGGACTTGTCTGTCCATAGCCTCGGCAAGACCGGGCGAGGACCCTGAGGTACCGGTGTCCAACGCTGGAGCTGACCCAGCCCTATGGAAGAGCAACGGCGGGGGGGGGATAAATCTTCCCTTCATAGGAATCTCCAATTTGTGGTCACAAATATGGGAGCTGATGGGTTGGCATAACTCGTGATAATCCTTGATGTGATACTTGTATTTACCTTACCGCTTGTTTGTTATATTTCTGGAGGGTTTGAGGTTTCTTTTCATTTTATTGGGTTCCCCAGGTGATGCCTTGGGTTAACTGCTATGAGTTTTCCTGTATCATATGTTCCGAGTAAATCTATGGTATGCACTTGACAAAGCGAATTGTACAATTTGTACTTGACCATACAGTCTAAAAACACTACGCAGCTTGAGATGAGGTATTCGCTTGGATTTAATGAGAGAAGTTCTGACTCCTGGACCAAAAGTGTCCCGTCAACTCGAATGAATGATAAAAAATTTTTATTTCCCTACCTGGTCCAGATACGATACCATGCATGATTTAAGCAAGTGGGGGGGGATAAGAAGAAGGGTAAAAACGAGAGAGGATGATAAAAAAGTGACTTGGTAACTGATATAGGTCGGCGTTTTTGTGCTTGCTAACTTGAAAATACTCGAGTAGGAGGAAAATAAGGGGAGAGGATAGCAGAGGAATGAAATGGAGATTCAGCAATGACAATGCGCCCAAAGAAAAGTGAAACCTGAGATTTAAAATACAAAGAGGATATCGTGATGAAGGTTGCGATTGCAAGATGAGGCGATGAGTTGGTCATGTAATTGTCACACGAGAAAAAAAAGAATGAAAGGAAAGGAAAGGAAAGGAAAGGAACACGCTGATGGAACCCCGCCCCCATACGGTGTGATAATGGAGCACGTACAACAGCTCATCCCACCCCATCAAGAAATCACCATAGCAAGTGCGCGGCGATAGCACAATAGTAAATGTAAACGCTAAAGTCTACCGCTCGGGTATTCGCCAAATATGTCGAAGAGAAAGCATGGGAAAGAAACCCCACCCCGAAAAAATAAAAAAAACCTCCCTAAACCAGCCTGACCCATTCCCACAAACTTGATGTATGATCCGAACTCCCGCTTAGCAAAACTGAAAGGAAAAAAGGGGGGGGGGAAGAAAAGAAATAGACAACGTTTTCGTTTGGGTTTTGGATAGAGAAAAAGAGCAAGTAAAAGAAAAGAAAAAACGTCATAGATGGTGCCGAATTTTTGCGAATCGGTTCGGTTGATTGAATGTCCGTGTGAAACAGCAGCTCCACGGACAGAAGTGCTATGCATTGTATAAGATACCGGGATACTGGGTATCTCAAAGCAACCCATCTCGGCGATAGACCCCTCCACGCCAACTATCACCGATGCCCCCCCTCCCACGTCCCCTCCCTCTCATCCCGCCGGTACCACCTCTCGGCGAGAAAGTATACACTCCTCTACCAGCACCTCCGCTACCTCTACCATTTCTCCCCGCCGCTACAGCCCCTTCTGCACGACTGGCCACTTCAGCGAACGATTCGGTGGTACTCCTATTCCTGTAGGCATTTCCAGCCGCCGGAACACCCTGCTGGGCACCGCTCCCAACCGACGGCCCAGCAACCGCACGCCCTCCTCCCATGTGTACCCTCTCCACCCTCAACTCGTAAAAATTCCATTTAGCCTTAAAAGTCTTCGATCCGGCCCACACCGTTTGCGGCTTCTTAACATGCCCACCCGGCGCCGGCGTTGTTTCAGGTAATTGCGCATTCCACCCTTGCCCATCATCCGCACGTCCCTCAGATCCCTCATCATCTTTGTCGCCGCCCTGGATCTCAAAGTACTTTAGCTGCCGTGGGAGTTGTGTCCCTGCTGGCGGGAGTGTAGTATAGGCGGAGGTGGAGGAGGTGGTGGAGGAGGTGGAGGGGAGGGATCCGTTGGGGAGGACGAAGATGGGCGGGGATTCAGATGGGTCCTTCTCGTTTGGAGTGTAGGGGTTTGCGACAACTGCGTCGATCCATCGTACCACTCGGAAGTACTTGGCGGCGTCGCGGGAGGTGTCCCAATCATGGGGTGGATCGCTGTTCTTGTTGTAGTGCCAACCTCCGGTTTGGGGGTCCATTTTTTTTTCTCTCACTTGTTTTGTTCGTTGATGGGAGAGGGGGCGGGAGGGTAAGGTTTGGGCGTATGGAGAAAGGAGAGGCCGAAGGGAGGGAGGTGCGGGGGGAGGGCGGGGTGAAGCGAGGAGGAGGGGGGGTAGTGATGGCGATGAGGAAGTAGGGGAAGAGACGGTTGAGACGAGGAGAGGTGAGGTCGGAATAGGAGTGCGGAGGAGGTTGATTTATCGTGACGGTGACGACGATAAGAGAGTACAGTACTGTACAGTGCAGTACCTCAGAACTGGACTCCTAACTTAGACTATGATACACTAGCTTTCTATTTCCCTAGGTTAGGTTTCGGGATAATTCCTAGGACTTCAATACTCACCCTTCTTCTCTCGAGAAGCGCTTTTCGTATGTAGCACCTATGATATGTGCCCATGCCATGCACAGGAAGAAAGGAAGGAGGGATTTGGTGAAACAGGGGCTTAAAATTTTTGTTTATGAAGGTGGAATTCGCCGTGGAAACGTTGACGCAGCAGCAGTTCACTGCTGGATGCCTGACCCACCCTGTGATGCGAGCACTTGGCCCAATAGATCAACAAATACACAGCAATCAGCCCCTCAACTCCACCACACCGTAACACGAGCAACTTTACGAGTAATCACAGCGCCCTACAAAGCACCCATCCGGTCATAACAGTAGTTTTTACCTGTATGTACAGTACTCGTACTCGAGTATAGCACTCTGAAGATTCATAACTTGCCGTATCCTCCAAACAAGGGAAGTCTGGATCTCAACCCCGCTTGCCCGCTTGGGCAATAGTTCCTTTTATTATTATGATATTATCATCAGTTTTTTTTTTTTTTTTTAATCGTTGCCAAGACGGGGTGGACGGAAACGGGGAGATCGTTGGCGTCTTCGCCGCCGTCATTTAGAAAAACGGGATGAACCGTGCGGAAATGTGTGGGGCCCCACACCTTACGACCCACGCGATCCATCAACTTGAGAAAAAGTGGAGGGAGGCCTGAGTTGGTTAGAATGGGATTGTTTATGTATGATAAGTATGCTTACTTTTTGTGGAAGAAGGGGAGTGGTCGGTACTCGTACTGTATGGACAAGTTCTTTTAAGTCTAGTGGTTGGCCTAACTTGGGTGGTTTGGCTTGCATGGGCAATCGGACAGCTACATATTATATCTCGAGTACTGTACACTATGAGTACAGTACCGGTAGGTATTATATTTAAAAGATTCCTACCAAAACTTCTTTTTTTATTTAAATCCATACCAGATTCGTTCTTTTGGCCCATCTTCCCCGGGGGGGGGCACGGTGACTATGGCTTGCTTCTAAAGTCGATGCCGACTTTCTGCTCCCGCTGCCTGATACCAGGATACCAGAACAACACGAGGAGGAGGAGTAATAAGTTGCCATTGCGGGATCA